>NC_080471.1:13495912-13796964 GCF_030265055.1 Doryrhamphus excisus
GATTTGGTGCAAATGTTCACAAAATATCCATGATCCGTCCTTGTCAGTCAGATTTCACATCTTCATATTGTACATCATGCAGACTTCCAAGGGCCAAGCACCTTCTGAATGTGATCAATGAAAATTTCGGCACCTTGGCTTTCTGCCGCCGCTGGCTGGACCGGCTGGGCGAGAGCAAGTACCTGATGGCGCTGAAGAACCTGTGTGACCTGGGTATTGTGGACCCTTACCCTCCTCTGTGTGACATCAAAGGCAGCTACACAGCCCAGTATGAACACACCATCCTCCTCAGGCCTACCTGCAAGGAGGTGGTCAGTCGTGGAGATGACTATTAGCGCACATGTTAAACAGTCAGTTGTTTCAAAAGTTGGAAACTTTACATGGAAATAAATGGGGATTAATAACAATATATGATGATTTTATGGAATGAAGTGGAATACGATGTGCAAAATATCAGGTTTTCCTATTAAAGGAACGTCTTCTTAAAAATAAATCTTGCAGGATATTCTTTAAGCATATACATGTGTCATCCATCAAATTAAAGTTAACGCAAATACATTTTAAAAATATACTTATTAGTTTGCATGCATATCTGCCTTCAACAAAAACAAAAAGCCCATTATTATGGATGGGTATCTTACAGTTTAAATCCCATTCATTCCTAAATCCTAAGTCTTGACTTGCTCATGTGTGCGTGGATGGATTTAGACAACAAAATGAAGGAAAACGTAAGTATCGACAGAACTAAAAGTTGAAAGAAAATGTCTATGATATATTACCATATGCTGAAGTCTGACAATGCTATCAGGTAAAAACCTTACAATGCAAAGAGCATTAATATAATAATAGTGACCCCTTGTGGTGCATTTATGTAAGTCGGATTTCCACTCACTTGTCCAATTCACCTAGTGAAGTTCTCTTCTTCAGCCAGAGGAGGGAGACACTTCTGCATAAAAAAAAACACATTTCAATTTGTCTTTTCTGTGGAGTGTTGAAAAAGTCACAATCAATACAATAAATGCACATCAACATGGAAACTTTGACTTGAAATTTGACTTTACCAAAACACTGTTCTGTGGAGGTTTTTGCCCATTCATTCAGAGAAACATTTATAAGGTCAGAGGTCAATGCATATTAATGGACATCAACAACCACTGTTGTTGACAATATGCTATATTATAGCACAACTGCAAGTTGGACAGTCCCGTTGCAATATGAGACGCTGATTGGTTGCTTCGGTTCGTGTTATGTTACAGTGGTGTTTTCAATAAAGTTGAATCTAAACGTTGATACTTCAGTTCGAATCCTGTTTAAAGCAGATATAGTCGGTGTTGAGGCACACATAAATATATCACAATCCGTTTCGTCCCTTCTTTCCCCTATTTATTTCTTTCGTAGACGTGTTTGCTAATTTGTGTTAGCAAGCTAAGCAATGCGTATTCTTTACCCGACGAGGCCACAATTTGACTGTTTTGCGAATTTTAACATTAATTTGATCAATTTTGACAATTACAACTGACTGACATCGACATACGTACATACATAAAGTATAAGTGTGGGCTCTATCTGTGTACCTTCGATAGCTCAGTTGGTAGAGCGGAGGACTGTAGAGGCGAAATGCTGAAATCCTTAGGTCGCTGGTTCAAATCCGGCTCGAAGGACATTTTTTGGAAAGAAATGTATGCAGGAAGTTTTTAGGTTTTTGTTAATCGTTTTTTGTTAGTATTACAGTAAACTTTTTTTTTAATGTGTGATAAACCTGTACCATGTAGTATTACAATCAATATTTAAGTATGATAAACCTCTATCATGCAATCTGATGACCCCTATGTTGCTAACAGCCATTTTCTTTTGTGGCAATTAATAACGATTCTCCTCCAAAATATGAAACCTCATCTGTACGTGATGAATTTGCAATGGAAACAAAATATTTAAAAAAAGAGTCAGCTATGTAGTGTTGTAGTCTGCTGAAAGCAAAGCGTTGATAACGAGCAAATGACACAGAAAGGTACCTCGTAAAAGTTATAATCCAAGTTGTATTGATGACTGTATTACAAGTCAATATAATTATCCTCCGAAACACAATTAAAATTATTTTGATTGGCAGGACAATGGCTGAGGTAGTTGTGAGGCAAATAAACTAAGTCAGTCACATTTTAAATACATCTTTTGAGGCACAGTGGGCAGGATACAAACAAATTCTTATCAATTATGTGTGAATGTGGTATGCCAACTTGTACTGTTATACTTTTGTAATGTAATATCACGGTTCCGTGTGTGAATGTAGTTTTTAAACGGGTTGTGATTGCGGATTGTATTCATATTTTATTGCTTCACTCATGACGACAACGCTTTCGAGGTGAGGGCGGCGATTCCAGGGAGAAGGCGGTTGGAGAGATGGGGCGGGACTCCGGGATGTACTCCATCTGATATTTGTCAATGTAAGGCTTGGCCACTGTCCACACCTGAGAGTTAAAATATGTTAAAACTTACTTTTCATGACTTTCATCTTAGTTGCATTTGACTCATGACTTGCCTTCTGGTCCAGCAGGAGACGGTGGACCGCCTCAATGTCTGGCGACATGAATCTGTCTTTAATCCACGGCCTGCTCTCGGCACAAGAAGTGGAACAGCGGTTAAAATATTAACCATTCTGGACCTCTCTTACACAGTAGTGACAGCTTTTGTACCTTGGTCACATCATGTTTGACTTACTTGACCACGCTGCGCACAAGGTCATAGACCTTCTCCAGCGGCGTGGTGGTGCGGAGTGGACGCAGAAACTCGATGCCCTGACAGGCCGCCAACAGCTCAATGGCGAGGACTGAGTCAAGGATAGAAGAAAGAAAAACACATATTTAAAGTCTAGCTTAACATGCTTTTGTTAAGCAGGTACATTTTATCCAAAAGGAGACTGAGGGCAGGAAGAAAAGTGGCGTCTATGAAGTATTTTGATTGGCTGGCAACCAGTCCAGGGTGTACACCCGAAGTCTCCAGCCTATCTGAGACCCGAGTGAGGATAAGTGGCATAGAAAATGGATACATGTACTGTAGTATGGTCGGTTTTGAACTTGCGGTTTTTCATTAAGGAAAATTAATGTGAAATATGGCATCTATTACAACGATCAAGTTCATAAAAAGTGAATAAAGTCACACACTCTGTGGCCTACAGACATGGACAAACAAAGCTCATTAGCATTAAAGCTACAGACTTCCAGCATCAAGTTTATACCTCGGCGGTCTCAAACATGCGGCCCGCGGGCCAAATGTGGCCCGCAGGACACTAGTTTGAGGCCCCCGCCTTGATATGAAAGTTTAATGTTAGTGCGGCCCTCGCAAGTTTGATATGGATGCTGTATGGTATCATGTACCCAGAAAAAATTATTATGTTTGATTAATGTTCATGTTAAAGGTTAAATAACTGTTAATAGTTATCCTCCCTATCCGTGTGGAAGTGGTAAGTTTTTGGCTATTTAAGTTTAAAGGAAATAACTTGAAGGCTACCGTTTAGGTCGCTAGCGCTCTAGTTTGCGACTTAGCATGTGTCTCAAGACCCTGCAGTTGTGCAATAAGTTGGAAATAAAAAGAGTATAAATGTGACTATAGTCGTGTTTTGTCATGTCTACAGGGCTCTAATAATGCTTTGTTAATTTTAATCTGAAAAAATAATTTGTCTACCCACCAACTATATGTGGTTTCTTAAGTTTTTATTATTTGCCGTTTTATTGTTATTATTATATTTCTTTATTTATTACTGATTGATTTTCTTTTTTCTTGATTTGTTTATTTATTTTTCATCTTATTTTGTGAAGAAAAATAAAAAGTAAGATATTTGAGAACAGTGGAATGTTTTATCAGAGCTTTTCTTGTAGAAAATTGGAACCAAAGTGACGTTTTTAATTTTTCTTTATTTTTTAATAAATGCCTTTTTTTTTTGTTTTTTTTTTTTGGAAAACCTGATGCAGCCCAGTCTCACCCAGACCCGAGCTCCAGTGGCCCCCAAGTAAATTGAGTTTGAGACCCCTGCTATACATTGACAGTACATACACAGTAAAAGTCTATTTGGTGTTGATGCAGTTCCACATTGACCCAGAGTCTCTTGACTGTGTGCTATTGTGGTTGTACTTTTGCACCTTATGGGAATACTGCATCAGAAAGTGACCTTACCTTGCTCCACATGCTCCACCACTCTCAATGCCTTCCTGGCAGCCCATCCCCCCATGGACACGTGGTCCTCTGTGGCAGCACTGGTGGACAATGAGTCCACAGAGGATGGATGGCATAAGACTTTATTCTCAGAAACTGTGCACACAAAGCTAACGGTCAGTCGTGTATGCGCCATGAGTTAAATGAGACCAAACAGTCGCCTACCTAATGCAGCAGCAGTGCAGTGAGCGATCATGAAGCCAGAGTTGAGACCCCCCTCATTGACCAGGAAGGCCGGTAGCTCACTCAGGGAGGGGTTGCACAACCTCTCGATCCTCCTCTCGCTGATGGATGCCAGTTCATGGACAGCTATGGCTAAAAAGTCAAGAGCCTGATAGAAAAAAAACACAGCCAATGTTGAGAAGGGAGTAAAACCCAAAGATTTACGCAGTGTTGTACGTACCTTGGCTGGGTACTCTCCATGAAAATTCCCACCTGAAATAGTCTCACCTCTTTCGGCAAAAACCATCTTATCCAGCCAATAGGAAAATCAAAAGAGTTCTTGCTGAATGATTGAATGTCCCAATATGGAAGTTAATGCAATCACAGAAAAGGATACAGGGTTGTCGGTGGCGCTGTTGATTTCTGTGTTGATGATGTTCAGGACAAATTGGATGGTGTCATTGGCAACACCGTGGACCTACGATGGCAAACAAGAACAAAAACATAACTGCCACCTTTTATAATAAATTGAAAGCCTGGAAATGAGCCACAAAGTTAGAAACATTGTAGTAATAAATAAAATAGTGTGGTTAGTGTGAGTGCAGGCTTGCAGGGGAACAACAGGTTATTAAGTTATTAATGGTAACATTCAAAATATGCCACAAAGTAAGGAATCTAGCTGTGATTCAACATTACATAATGAAAGCAGATACAACGAGATCAAAGCTCAAATGCTGTAGATCAGTGTGAGTGCAGGCCTCCGACATTAATATAAGGTTTGGTGATGGATGATTTTAATAATTGACTTGAGTTTACCTGAGGACAGCAGCGCATAGTGTAGGCATCCTGGACTCTATCGCAGAAGCGATGGCTCTCTGAATACAGGTACATTACACAGAACATAGTACAGATATAGAATATACAGGAGAACATTATTATGGAAAAACATTCCTGTTGTGTTCCTCCCGTTTCCAAAGTTTGGTTCAACATTTCACCCACCTGCAATCTGCGATGGATGGTGATCAGAGTCCAGCAGTGAGCGGAAGCGTTGGGCCACCTCAATTTGTCCAGGGTGGGGTCTCAGTGAGTGGATGTCTGCATATTTGGAAGGGGGGTAAAGGGGGACTCATGACGGAAGATTGGGCGTCTGGGAAAACAAATGGGTTGTTGCTCACCGCTGTCAAAGGCCTTGGTGGTTCCCTTCAGCACTTCCAGGGTGAGCGCGGCGATGATGTCCGCCTGGCGAGCGATGGCCTGGGCTCGCTCCACGGCCTCCGCCCCCAACGAGGTGATCATCTGGGTGCCATTGATCAGAGCCAGGCCCTGCCAGGAGAACATAGAGTACGAGCTCACAAAAAAATGTAATTTCATTCATTTTCTACCACTTATCCTCACGAGGGTCACGGGGGGTGCTGGAGCCTATCCCAGCTCTCTTCGGGCGAGAGGCGGGGTACACCCTGGACTGGTCACCAGCCAATCACAGGGCACATATAGACAAACAACCATTGACACTCACATTCATACCTATGGACAATTTGGAGTCGCCAATTAACCTAGCATGTTTTTGGAATGTGGGAGGAAACCGGAGTACCAGGAGAAAACCCACGCATGCACGGGGAGAACATGCAAACTCGAAATTCAACTCAAAACGTGCTAACCACTCGTCCACGATGCAGCCCATAAATATTCATATTATACAAAATGTTAAACCTATATTTTGTTTGTATCCTGCCCAGTGTGCTTTGCTTTTTCTTCAGGTTTTTGCGGCTTTTTATGGTGAGACTTAATCCAAAAGAAGGAGCAACCTCAACAAGGGGTGTCAAGAACTTCAGAAGACCACTTTAAATTTCACCTGTTGTCAGATTCAACATTTGTTGTTTTTAAGGTGGCTCACTTCTTTTTACACTTTGCTTGGCAGTTATGGATGTCAACAGATATTAAATATACACACAAGTAGATCCTAAATATTATAATAATTCATTCATAATTCATTTATACACATTAATTCTGCAGTTGAGTCACTACTCTGTATGAAATAGAAAATCCAGCTTCTGGTGCACTGTCTATTTACGCTCTGTACGTGGGATTAATGATGCAATTCTGTCCCATTGAACTCTGACTGCTTTTCTTTTGTGCAAACAAATCAAAATAGGAATGGAAGACAGTTGTTTTTAAACAGTACCTCTTTGGGCTTCAGCGATATTGGCTTTAGACCGTGGGCCTCCAGGACCTGGTGACCACAGATGAAAAAAAAAAGTCAACAGTTAAGGGTCAGCAAACTCAAACATGTTTTCCTTGTTGGACCTTGCATCCTTTTTGCCAGCTTGTCATCATTGTACAAGCAGCAGGTGAGATCTTACATATTTGGCATCAGCCCACCCGCTCTTAGGGGACCACATTTTACCCTCGCCCATTAGCCCCAGAGCCAAGTGTGAAAGCGGCGCCAGGTCTCCGCTGGCCCCCACTGTGCCCTTCTCGGGGACGAACGAGAGGCAGGAAGCTGCAATGTAGCATAACATGTAAACTTAGATACAAAAAGTACAGGAAGTTGAAGCTGATGGAGCTCACCGTTAAAGGCCTGGATCATGGCATGAAGGGTCTCCAGAGAGATGCCACTGTGCCCTTTGGCCAGAACGTTGATCCTCAGTGCCAACAGCATGCGAGTCCTCTCCGGGCTTAGTGGGTTTCCCACGCCTGCACACCACAGACAGCCACAATGTACCCTCATGGGCATCTTCCACTATTATGATACTGTAATATGTGCATCTATGTGCAATCATGTGTATTATGGTTGTAGTTCGCTGTGGCGTTTATACCTGCTGAGTGTGAACGCACCAGGTTCTCCTGCAGCTCCCTTTGCAGCACATAAAAGGGTTTCACTCAAAGAACAGTTAAGGAAATGCTTATTGAATATCGTTTTTACTTGAGTTTGCTGACAGGTATGACAGTCCGAGCAAATTTGCCAAATCCGGTCGTGATCCCGTAAACAACTGCAAAGGAAACACAAAACACGGGTTAATGGTTTTCAATTGCCAGAATACTGGAGCAGTTTGTTGACAAAATAAAACCTTTGTTTTCCTTCACAATGGTGTCCAGAAGCTCCCTGGATTGCACAACTTTCATCTCGGCCTCAGCAGTCAGCTGAAAGGTGGGGATGAGGGGGTCGGCGAGATGCCAAAAAGTGAGTCAAAGATTAGTTACTAACTAATCAAAAGTGGATCATTACCTTTATCTTGTACAGGCCTCTGCCTAAGTCGACCAGGTCTGTCGATGTCAGACTGTTGCCATCCAAACAAATATACTGCAGGAAATAAAACGGTATAGTGAGAATGGCAAAAAAATAATACTCATGAATGTGTCAACTTACATCTCCAGGCTCTCGGTAGGCCGCTGTGCTATGTTTGCGTGATGCGTTTAAGGAGAACAGTGATTATGGTGTTGGGACATGTAAGAATTTACTTTTTTTTACTACGTGTTTTAACCTTAAAAAGACGATGTATGGTTAAGGTTATGGTTGAATTTATTTCCAACATGTTCTTCATATTCATGTTAGAATTCACAGTTCCAAATTATCCAAAAAGGAGCTTCTTTATTTCACATTTATTCACTTCCTGTATTGAACATGTACTATTTATGTTATTCTTCCATATAATACAAGTTATTTGTTAAAAAAAATGTATTTCTTTGTTTCTTGTATTATATGGCACTATACCATACTGCTATCTTTCAGACATGTTGCATTGTAGTTAATTAATACTGTATAGTTTTATGTTTTCAGGTCATACATACCATGTACCACCAGTAGTACTGCTACCAATCATATATGTAATATCAATATTTCAAAAGGATACAGATGGGAAACTCCAGGTTGACATGGTATGAAGTCAGGGGACACTGTGTCTCCTTCAATGGCTGTGAGAACACCAAAAAGAAGACCCCTCCATGGTTAATAAGACTTATTTTCATGTGAGTCAACAAGAAATAATCTTATAATTAATCTTAATCTTTTTCCAACCCACCCAGTTCGACAAAGTCATTATCCTCCAGGACATCATCGATGGTGTCCTCGGCGTCTAGCAGACCCAAACCCTGACACCTGCGCGCCACAAAGCGGATGTCCTTCAACGCCTGGATGCCTCCGTTATCCGGCTTGTTCTTCATATAGCGTTTGAGGGCTTCGTGTCCAAGCCATCGGATGGTGTTGGAGGTGTCCCGGCAGGGCACTGCCAGCCACTCATCTCGGACGTGGACGGTAAAACGAGGCATTTTCGAATCTTATAGCGGAACTCTCCCAGAACCGTACACTGGAGTGAGCGCCGGTGGTCACGGCTCTCCAAAAGGTAGCAGTAACTGTGAGGACCAATCAGAAGTGGCGGCTTAGAGCCACGCCTCAACGGTAACGATGACTGACCTCCGAGGGTCGGTTGGACTCACACACACACATTGGGACATAGTGACCGAAAAACACTTTTGGAATAGAAATGCTTATAGCATGTTTCAATCTGAGTCAATTTGTTTTTAAAAATAACAAATCATGGCCAAAACTTCCATCAATTCCTGATGCTGTCTTCACTTGCAATCAGATATTCAAAAGATCTGAAGCATAGCCTATGGAGTTGGTGGAGACAGGCAAGAACAAAATAGACCAGTCATTCATTTTCTATACCGCTTATCCTTGCGAGGGTTGCAGGAATGCTTGAGCCTATCCCAACTGTCGCCAGCCAATCACAGGGCACATATAGGCAAACAACCATTCACACTCACATTCATACCTATGGACAATTTGGAGTCACCAATTAACCTAGCATGTGGGAGCTAAGCCGGAGTATCCGGAGAAAACCCACACATGCACGGGGAGAACATGCAATATCCACACAGAGATGCCGGAGGGTGGGATCGAACTCAGGTCTCCTAAATGTGAGGCCTGCGTGCTTACCACTTATCGCCGTGCAGCCTTTTTAATTGCAATTGTCCCAAAAAATATTTAGGTGATTTAGATTATTTTGAGTGCAAACTAACAGAATTAAAAAAAAAACTGTTTGGGGCTGTGATCGAACATACTCCCAAAATGCAGCAGCTGTCCCATTACACCACCAGCAGGGGCAGACTGGAGGCCACCACATGTCTCATATACGTAAGCTGTTTTTTTAAATATATTTTTTATATTACTGTTTCCTTAAAACAGTATCAAAATACGTAATCTCCATGATTGTTTCGACTCTTCCCGCTCCGTTCTCATGGAATGTGCTGTTCCAGGTTACTGTGCACATTGAGTCCGGAAAATGGGAGCAAAACAAACTTGTTGGTGCGGTTTGAAGAAAACCGAATGTTTGCTTCATTTGTTTCTGTTTTCATTTCAGTTTGATTTTCAATTGAATGTCAGATGCCTTGACTGCTCAGTGCACAGTGGTTCACGTTCGGAATACCTGGAAAAAACCCTGCACGCACGAGGAGAACATGCAAACTACACCTGTGTTCAATTCCCGGCTCGGGTATCTAGCTGAGTGGCCTGGACGCGAACCACTGTGCACTGAGCAGTCAAGGCATCTGACATTCAATTGAAAATCAAACTGAAATGAAAACAGAAACAAATGAAGCAAACATTCGGTTTTCTTCAAACCGCACCAACAAGTTTGTTTTGCTCCCATTTTCCGGACTCAATGTGCACAGTAACCTGGAACAGCACATTCCATGAGAACGGAGCGGGAAGAGTCGAAACAATCATGGAGATTACGTATTTTGATACTGTTTTAAGGAAACAGTAATATAAAAAATATATAAAAAAACAGCTTACGTATATGAGACATGTGGTGGCCTCCAGTCTGCCCCTGCTGGTGGTGTAATGGGACAGCTGCTGCATTTTGGGAGTATGTTCGATCACAGCCCCAAACAGTTTTTTTTTGTATTCTGTTAGTTTGCACTCAAAATAATCTAAATCACCTAAATATTTTTTTGGGACAATTGCAATTAAAAAGGCTGCACGGCGATAAGTGGTAAGCACGCAGGCCTCACATTTAGGAGACCTGAGTTCGATCCCACCCTCCGGCATCTCTGTGTGGATATTGCATGTTCTCCCCGTGCATGTGTGGGTTTTCTCCGGATACTCCGGCTTAGCTCCCACATTCCAAAAACATGCTAGGTTAATTGGTGACTCCAAATTGTCCATAGGTATGAATGTGAGTGTGAATGGTTGTTTGTCTATATGTGCCCTGTGATTGGCTGGCGACCAGTCCAGGGTGTACCCCGCCTCTCGCCTGAAGACAGCTGGGATAGGCTCCAGCACCCGCCATGACCTTCGTGAGGATAAGTGGTAGAAAATGAATGAATGAATGAAGGACAGGGTAAGACGTTACCTGGTGAAGAGTTGGCTTGGATGGCTTGGGATGGCGTGACCTGGAAGACCTAAGCGTTGGAAACATTTAGCAGAGTTCATCCTGTTCATCGAGTCTTCAACCCACACACACGACAGAAGATAATCCAAATGGGCCCTATTTCGTGTCTCCATTGCAAAAGGAACTGTGGTGACAAGGTGGTCGGTGCCCTGAAATTATAGGTGCAGCCAAGGCATTGGGGGGTGTCCAGTATGGGGGTCTTAGAATCTCATCTGCTGATATGGTCCTGATGGTCTCATCAAGCTGTGATCATTTACATGGGTGGTGTGCAGCTGAATGTGAAACTTCAAGGCTGAGACTCAGCAACTCCAAATCTGAGGCCATGGTTCTCAGGTGGAAAAGGGTGGATTGCACCCTTCTGGTTGGGGAGTGAGGTCTTTCCCCAGGTGCAGGAGTTCAAGCATATTTAGAATCTTGTTCACAAGTAAGGGTAGGCTGGATTTTCAGATGGAAAGGCAGATCATGAGCTTTGTCTTCTGGTGACCTCAGCATCACAGCACGGACCTGGATGAGGTAGCTTGAGAATGGAAAGTCTGGGCTTCCTGACTGAGACTGAGATAAGGATAAGCAGAAGAAAATGAATGGACAAAAAGACAACCATGAACATTTCCTTGTTATTTTGTAGGAAGTCCTACTGAAGGCATCATGCTGGCAACATAGCTAATGATGTAAGTGTAGAAAAATGTGTATGAAAGTAAAATTAAATATGAAATGTATATTATTTTTAATAACACTGCATATGCTTTGGTTTAACTCTTTATAATGGCAGTAGAACTTTGTCCATTTTTTTACACGACCTGAACTACTGAAGTCATCATCAAAAGTCAATTTAAATCATTATATATATATCACGTATATCATCATATCGTATATCGTATATCATATATATATGTTGTGGCACGAGTGCAGAAAAGTGTAGTTTTTGGATTAACCAGGCACTCTGGAAGGTGTACAGTGTACATTCAGGGGCATTGTGAAAGTTGCGGATTAAGTACCATAGTAAGCTAATATACGTGTAATATACATTAAATAATATTATGTGTGTTTTACACGTAGTACAGAAAACGATAGACCACCTAAAGACGAGTAAACAAGAGAAATATTATCGTGATTGTGGAAGAAACTCTAATCGACAAGATGCTCCTGAATGCAGCATTACAGCCACAGAAGCAATGATGTCAGTACAGGGGCTGTCGGATTTTTTTTTTTTTTTTTGGCTAGCCATGTGTGCCGACTGCCGTCCGTCAGCGGGTAGGCAGAGGCGAAGAGGAGGGGAGGAAAAGTGTGTTTACACAGACGGCAGAGCGCCTGGGGAATCGTCGGCGAGAGGAAGTGAGCCGGCTCTGCGTCTGCCTGCTTCTGACTTCCTGCTCCGAAAAAGAAAAAGCTCAGGATCCGATTTCAAGAGCAGCACAAGCCGTGTTGTAGCAAGCATGGAGACACAGGGAATCTCACTAACGTCGCGCTAAAGTTCCTCGAAGGGGAAGAAAGGCCAAAGAAGTGAACGCAGGTAAGATTTTGTTTTATAACTTAAAAAAAATATTTTAGCTTCTTTTTCGCGACGAGTTAGTTGTTTGTTTGGAATCATCCGTGTCGATCTTAAAGGCAGTGAACGCAACACGAAGAATAGCTTTCAGTGAAAACGACTAACATAACTACAGAATCTCTAAAAAAAACAAATGGAAAAACACACAACAAAGAAGAAATCACATTGAAAAAGACATGGACTTTTTTCCGCGCTGTGTGAGAACAGGAAGAGAGCGAGATGTGGTCATGACCAAGTAATGTCTGCACACGACGTCTAATCTCATTAAGAGTTTCCGTTGGGCCAACACACTGCATGGCTTTGTGCGTCCACGGGGGACATGTCAGCCCGAGCATCCTGGCCCACAATGCCCGCAATCATCCTGTGACTCACCCGGGAAGAGCTTGTGTTTATCCGTCTCCGAGCAGTGGCGTAGCAGAGCTTGTCAAGAGCCTCAGGGGCAAGGAAAGTGTTGGGTCACCCCAACCAGAAAACCATTACTACTCTCTTCCGCTAGTCCACCCCTTGTGTTTGTCTCTCTATTTTTAATATATTTGATATATATTAAGTATAATATAATCACTCTGTTTCAACATGATCTTTTTAAAAAACATAATTTCAATAGCATGTATTTTGAGTGAGCATTTTTTCCGTATATATGTATATTTTTTATTTTTATGCCGTCACTGCATTTAATTACAATTTTTAAATGTTTTTTTATACTAAAATGTCAATTTTATATATGTTTTTACATTAAAAATCTACATTTATATACACATATTTGGGATTTTAAAAACATTCATTCATTCATTTTCTACCGCTTTTCCTCACGAGGGTCGCGGGGGTTGCTGGAGCCTATCCCAGCTGTCTTCGGGCTCTAGGCGGGGTACACCCGGGACTGGTAGCCAGCCAATCACAGGGCACATATAGACAAACAACCATTCACACTCACATTCATACCTATGGACAATTTGGAATCGCTAATTAACCTAGCATGTTTTAAAAACAATGAACCGTTATTTTCAGAGAATAAGAATGAACTGCATTTAATGCTACTTTGGTATTTTTTAACATAAAATTTGTATATGAAAATGTAAAAACATTTGCATATTTTATTTTTTGTATTTTTTTTGCATGCAATTTATTTCACAAACGAAAGGCATCACCACTACCTGTAGTAGTACTATAGAAACTATACTAAAAAAAATGTCTGCTATTATTGCCAGTTTTTGGACCATTTGCATAGCTACAATGGAATGTTTTTATTAATTTTCTTAATATTTTGCACCCCTGTACTCCCTCCTATCATGTAATGGCACCCGTCTAACGCACTACATGTCCATATTGATCCATATTGATTGTACAGTACTACTTTGAGGGCTTCAATTCTTGAGTGACAGCTGACGTTTTCTCTCACATCCTGTTCCGCTGTGCCGCCTTCAACCTGTACATCTGCCCTGACGGCTTGATGACGGGGGGGTGGAGCAGGGTGTTTATGAAAGGGGACAATGATTTGACGGTTTGAACCCCTTCCTTTCCTTTTCCCGCTCCCTCTGTGGCGTTGCTGTATAGGAAGTGTGGCAGGACTAGGGAAGCGCTCCCCTGCTGTGGGATCCCCTCTGCTGGCCATTTGTCCTTGCAAGCAGAATAGCAGGAAGTCCTGACTTTGACAGCTTTGTAGTTTCACATGGCAGCGGATGGCATGTGTCGGAAATGAGTTCAACTCGGCGACGCCACCCTCCCTCCGGTCTGGACAGACACGTTGTTACCTAGCAGCACTCACCTGTCAACAATACACAGGCGTGACGGGAAAAACGTGAGCACTATGACAAAGATGTCTGCTACGTCAGTTGTTGTGGTCAGACGTGGAAACGCGTTCACTTTGCTTCTCTGAGAAGTAGCCATACTTATTTCAGTTAGACCAGGGGTCTCAAACTCAATTTACTTGGGGGCCACTGGAGCTCGGGTCTGGGTGAGACTGGGCAGCATCAGGTTTTCCAAAAAAAACAGCAAAAAAACGCATTTATTAAAAACAAAATTTTTCTTAAAAACTTCGCTTTGGTTCCAATTTTCTACAAGAAAAGCTCTGATAAAACATTCCACTGTTCTCAGATATCTTACTTTTTATTTTTGTACACAAAATAAGATGAAAAATAAATAAACAAATCAAGAATAAAGAAAATCAATCAGTAATAAATAAAGAAATATAATACTAATAATAAAACGGCAAATAATAAAAACTTAAGAAACCACATATAGTTGGTGGGTAGACAAATTATTTTTTTCAGATTAAAATTAACAAAGCATTATTAGAGCCCTGTAGACATGACAAAACATGACTATAGTCACATTTATACTCTTTTTATTTACAACTTATTGCGCAACTGCAGGGTCTTGAGACACATGCTAACTCGCAAACTAGAGCGCTAGCGACCTAAACGGTAGCCTTAAAGTTATTTCCTTTAAACTTAAATAGCTAAAAACTTACCACTTCCACACGGATAGGGAGGATAACTATTAACAGTTATTTAACCTTTAACATGAACATGAATCAAACGTAAGAATTTCTTCGGGGTACATGATACCATACAGCATCCATATCAAACTTGCGAGGGCCGCACTAACATTAAACTTTCATATCAAGGTGGGGGCCTCAAACTAGTGTCCTGCGGGCCACATTTGGCCGGCGGGCCGCGTGTTTGAGAAATGCATGTGAATGTTTTGAACAGTACTTTTCATGTAGGCACAATAAAAGGTGATTCAAAGATTCAGATTTTGACATGACAGAATTTAGAATGACAGTCGTCGCACAAAAATCTTCAGATGTATGATGTTTAGGCTACAGGAGTAGTTTGACATTGGAACAGATCTATTCTATTTCGATTAATCCCTAGGAGTCCAACTTTTAAATTCTATATGACATTAAGGTGACATAACATACATCAGCAACATCATGCTAGGTTAGCCTAAATGCTAAATACAAACAAACTCCAGGCTTACTTTATTTTTTTTTTTAAAGATGTGTAGCGAAGCCTGTTTGGGTGGGTGTGTTCATGAGGTGGGCTCACCTAGCGAGGAGTGAGTCAGACTCAAACGTGGTATCATATCCATGAGGAAGAAGGTTTTTCTTTCCTGTCAGGAGGAGCCGCAACTTCAAAAGCGAGTGCTTGAACGCCTTCTCCTGTGAAGTGAAGCAAACATGTGAGGGAGATGATGGATTCTTGTCACGTTTGGTGCTCATAAAGAGGTTCTAGGGACACAATACTGATAGAACATCATTTCAAAGTCACTTTTGCACAATGGCGAAGATGGAAAATCTGCTTCCCGTCTGTGATGCCGACACGTTCCGCATCTTGCCAACTGAAGCAATGCATCGAGTGTCTGAGCACACATTCCACTATGAAAGGAATAACCCACTCCCCGCGCCCGTCTCACTTCCTGTGGAGAGAGAGAGAGTGGGCCAGGTTGAACCGCAAGCATACTTCTGGCTTGAGCTGTTGTTCCTCCTCGTGTGTTTTTCCTCTTCTCCTCGCGCCGCCACATTACACACACACACACACGTCTATTCATCATCCTCGCAGCACATGGTCCAGCTCAAACAGGACCCTCCCTCTATGCCTAGCAACTAAATTTGCTCCAAGTGTAGACACACCAGGGGATCCTGAATTCAAACTAATTGTCTCCTGTTGCAGCCATGGATAGTGCCATCACCCTATGGCAGTTCCTGCTGCAGCTGCTGCTGGACCAGAGCCACAAGCACCTCATCTGCTGGACGTCCACCGACGGCGAATTCAAGCTCCTCAAGTCAGAGGAAGTGGCCAAGCTGTGGGGGCTACGCAAGAACAAGACCAACATGAACTATGACAAGCTGAGCCGAGCCCTGCGCTACTACTACGACAAAGTAAACACTTCTGCCATCTTCTTTTGGTGCTGCTTTCCACTTCCTCTTATGTGTTTGATGCAGAAGTAATGCTGTAGTGCTGTGTGGAACGTTGCCTTCACTGACCGTATAGGTGTTCCACCACTTTATACACTTCCTGGGCTCCTCAATACTCAGTTGATTGGCAGTGTCTGAATGCTGAAAGACAAGTACTCACATCCATGCTGTTGCGTATCAACATAAAATTGTAAATGCTGAGAGATGAGCATTCATTCACAGCTGCATTAATAAATAGTTGGTAATAATAATAATAATAATCAGGGGTCTCAAACTCAATTTACCTGGGGGCCACTGGAGCTAGGGTCTGGGCGAGGCTGGGCCGCATCAGGTTTTCCAAAAAAAACTCCAAAAAAACGCATTTATTAAAAACAGAAAAATTAATAAACTTTACTTTGGTTCTGATTTTCTACAAGAAAAACTCTGATAAAACATTCCACTGTTCTCAAATATCTTAATTTTTATTTTTCTATACAAAATAAGATGAAAAATAAATAAACAAATCAAGAATAAAGAAAATCAATCAATCAGTAATAAATAAATAAATATAATAATAATAAAACGGCAAATAATAAAAACTTAAGAAACCACATATAGTTGGTGGGTAGACAAATTTTTTTTTTCAGATTAAAATTAACAAAGCATTATTAGAGCCCTGTAGACATGACAAAACACGACTATAGTCACATTTATACTCTTTTTATTTACAACATATTGCGCAACTGCAGGGTCTTGTGACACATGCTAACTCGCAAACTAGAGAGCTAGCAACCTAAACAGTAGTCTCCAAGTTATTTCCTTTAAACTTAAAAAGCCAAAAACTTACCACTTCCACACGGATAGGGAGGATAACTATTAACAGTTATTTAACCTTTAACATGAACATTAATCAAACGTAATAATTTTTTCTGGGTAAATGATACCATACAGCATCCATATCAAACTTGCACGGGCCGCACTAACATTAAACTTTCATATCAAGGCGGGGGCCTCAAACTAGTGTCCTGCGGGCCACATTTGGCTCGCGGGCCACGTGTTTGAGACCCCTGGTTTAAATGCTGAAAGACACGCATCCACATCTGTAATGCTGTGAAACAAGCATACACAATAATGCTATTATGCACCAAAAATTAACAATGCTGAGAAACAGGCATTCACACTAATGGTTTAGTCCAAAATATTAAGTAGATGCTAAAAGACAAGCATTCTATAGGTGTGATGCTATTGCATCCGAAATGGATTTCGTGCTGAGATATAAGCATTCGCAATGATGCGATTGCTGCATCAAAACATTGTTTTAATGCTGTGACACAAGCAACATACAAAAGTATCACACGTTCAAAAAGTGTGATGCTGATAAAGAAGCAATCACGCTAATGCTATTGTGCATCAAAAATTGATGCTGTGCCGAGAGACAAGCATTCGCCTTAATGCATTCACTTAAATTGTCAATGCTGGGAGATGGACACTCTGATGCTTTTGTGCATTAAATATGGAGTGAATACTGAGAGACAAGCAAATAGGAACTTTGAAGCAGCAAAAAGTGTAATGCTAAGAAATAATAATAATATATATTATTGTATGGATGCTAAAAGACAAGCATTCATGCAGGTATGCTATACGATCTGAGTTAGCTAATTAAACGGCTTCTTCTACTTGACAGAATATCATCAAGAAGGTGATTGGCCAGAAGTTTGTCTACAAGTTTGTGTCCTTCCCCGAGATCCTGAAGATGGACCCCCAGATGGTGGAGATGGGTTTGGCTTCAGGAAGGTTCCCCCTCCAGGAAGGAGAGGCCCCTGAGCTTGATGTGGAGGAGGAAGGGGAGGAAGAAGAGGGGGAGGAGGTGCAGAGGAGGACCCTGGCAGCACTGGGGATGCAGCAGAACCGAAATGACTACCTCCGCTCGGGGCTCTACTCCTCCTTCAGCATCGCCTCCCTCCACAACCAGCCGGAGCTGCTGCGAGCGCTGCGGGGGGAGCGCCAGGAGGAGCCGCGCTCCGTAATCCGATTTGGGACCAATGACGGGAGCTCTACCAAAGCTGAATCGTACACCTCCACCAGACCGCGTATGCAGCCTCCTCACTCTCACTCCCCCACCTCCTCTATTAAGCAGACCATCCATGATGATGATGATGATGATGATAATGAGGAGGAGCAGGAGGAGGACTCTGAGCAGGGTGCCCAGCCCCTTAACCTCTCCTCTGGGCACAGGGAGCGAGCCCGCCATGCTCCTGAAAAGAGGAGCAGCACCAGTGGAGGAGGAGGCAGAAGCAGTGGCTGCTCCTCCTCCATTAGTTGTAGTAACCTAGGAGATGGACTCCCGCCTAAGAGCAAAAAACCCAAAGCTTTGGAGATCTCCGCCCCCTCCTTGCTGCTGGCAGGGAGCGACATCGGCTCCATCGCCCTTAACAGTCCGGCGCTGCCATCTGGATCGCTCACTCCCGCCTTCTTCACCACACAGGTGAGCTGACACTACTAACGCTACCATGCGACAAAAGACGCCAAGTGGTACAGTCCACTTTTCAGAGGAGCTACTATACAGTATATACTAGTTGTAGTACTTGCCGTGCTGATACCATATGTAGTTGCTCATTTTACCAATGAAAGATAATGACAATACAATAATGCAGGGGTCTCAAACTCAATTTACTTGGGGGCCACTGGAGCTAGGGTCTGGGTGAGACTGGGCTGCATCAGGTTTTCCAAAAAAACAAAAAAACGCATTTATTAAAAAAAAAAAAAAAAAACTTCGCTTTGGTTCTGATTTTCTACAAGAAAAGCTCTGATAAAACATTCCACTGTTCTCAAATATCTTACTTTTTATTTTTCTTCA
This sequence comes from Doryrhamphus excisus, assembly GCF_030265055.1. Lineage (NCBI taxonomy): Eukaryota > Metazoa > Chordata > Actinopteri > Syngnathiformes > Syngnathidae > Doryrhamphus > Doryrhamphus excisus. Next base: position 13,514,971 of record NC_080471.1, read on the forward strand.
CAAAATAAGATGAAAAATAAATAAACAAATCAAGAATAAAGAAAATCAATCAATCAGTAATAAATAAATATAATACTAATAATAAAACGGCAAATAATAAAAACTTAAGAAACCACATATAGTTGGTGGGTAGAGAAATGATTTTTTTCAGATTAAAATTAACAAAGCATTATTAGAGCCCTGTAGACATGACAAAACACGACTATAGTCACATTTATACTCTTTTTATTTACAACATAATGCGCAACTGCAGGGTCTTGAGACACATGCTAACTCGCAAACTAGAGCGCTAGCGACCTAAACGGTAGCCTTCAAGTTATTTCCTTTAAACTTAAATAGCTAAAAACTTACCACTTCCACACGGATAGAGAGGATAACTATTAACAGTTATTTAACCTTTAACATGAACATTAATCAAACGTAATAATTTTTTCTGGGTACATGATACCATACAGCATCCATATCAAACTTGCGCGGGCCACACTAACATTAAACTTTCATATCAAGGCGGGGGCCTCAAACTAGTGTCCTGCGGGCCACATTTGGCCCACGGGCCACGTGTTTGAGACCACTGCAATAATGCTATATATATATATATATTTTTCTCTCTCTTTATAGTCTGTTTTGTTTTTTCACTGCCCTCAGTCTCCTCTTGGATAAAAGCAGTGCCTTTACTATGGTCATGAAGTAAATATAGCCAACACTCATTTTCCTCCATTGTTGTTTGACAGCATGTCTCATTCCGAATGATGCGTTCAATGCAGCATGTTTTTTGCAGTTTCATGCAGTAACATTTTGAAGTGGGGGAACAAACAACTACCAAGGGCACCTGAGTTAAGTATAAATACTGGGGGTGTTTGACCCCAAAAATTAGCCTTGTTTTTACACTGATAAGAACGACAACAGCAATAATAAACCTGCCTTGAATGGCCCCTTTCAATGGGATGCTCCAATACTTGAAGGCATCTCGTGATTGCTTTGTGGACCCAGAGGGCTGTGTCTCCACAACACACTCGTTATTTAACAATCCACCAGCAGTTAGTCACTTGTCAAATATTTGTTAGCCCATCTCTGGGAAACGGCCACTGTATTAATTGCAAGAGTGCAAATAAAACATTTTTTAATAAAAGGTGCGGTGACGAGGGGGGGTTAAAAACAAGACGTTAACACGCACCATGCTCAAAAAAATGTGTGCGAGTGGAGTCGGTGAGAGAAGGGAAGAGGCCCTTAAGTGATGCCATATGCTCCAATAATTCCATTAATAATGGGAGCAGGGCTGCAACACTGGCTTGCTTCTCTGAGGTGACACAGGGGGAAGCTGGGAGGAGGGTGGAGAAGACCCAGAGAGAAAAAAGAGAGAAATTGATTTCATATGTTTTCTCTCCAGTTGCCCCCCCCCCCCCCCCATCAACAACAACCCCCCCTCTACGTCACCTCTGTATTCCAGAGGAGAAACCGCAGACTTCCTTCCTGCGCCGCCAGTTTGTTTTTCCAAAGGCCAAAAAAAAAAAAACGAAAAAAAAAAAAAAAGCTGGTCCATTTTGCATTTCAGCATGTTTTACATTACCCAAAAGCCCTCAGAGCTTTTCTCTGTGCACTCTGACGCCTCCTTCTTCTCCATGACTCCCTCTTTTACAGACTGCCTCTGGTCTGCTGCTGGCCCACAGTCCACTCTTGTCTGGCATCCACTTCTGGAGCAGTCTCAGCCCCGTGGCCCCACTCAGCCCCGCCCGGCTGCAGGGCCACGGATCCTTGTTCCAGGTGAGGCTCGCACGCACGCACGCACACACACACACACGTAACAGGTGGCAGCGGTGCAGGAAGGAAGCACGTAGGGACAAAAATAGACAACAACAAAAAAAAGGCGTTGTTTACTGGTATTTTGAAAAGCCCAAGCAGGAAGTGAGTTGGGCGTCTGGGGGAGGAGGAGGAGGAAGAGGAGGGCGGGGACTGACGATAAACCAACAGTGGAACCTCTGAAGTTGAACACAATTCATTTTGGGACGCCCAATTTCTGTTTTAGGAACCATAAAATATATCACAGCTTATTACTAAATAAAACCAAAATAAAACTACTCACCATTGGTGAGTTGGTAGTCGACTTCATGCACCACACTTAACTGGCATGCAAGTGTAAGAAGGTACTGTAGGTAGGAAGGTACTGCCGCGAGTTTGAGACCCCTGCTTTAAAGTGATTACATTGTAATATTATTCTGTCATACAATTGTAAAAAGAAGTTAACCGTATAAGAGTTGATGCAACAAAATTACTGCTGCCACGGATGCAAGTCTCTAAACATGAAGACAGCGATGTTCCGTAATTGTCACTTCAAAACCGAGAGCAAGGTTATCATTACATTCTCTGCCAGCTGTAGTATCACAGCAAAAAAAGCCAAATAAAAAGCAAAATACAGCAGCCAACATCACGTGTTAAACTTAACGTACAAGTTAACCGAGTCGACTTTGTAAACTCACTGCTAACTGATGAAGACAGCAATGTTGTCACATAGGAAAGACGTTAACCCAGCTTTTCTAAGTTGCATTTCCTGTTCTACGGCTATCATCACACATTTTCCTTGATGTCACTGGTACGCTACTTTGGTGGCATTACATTCATTCATTTTCTACAGTATACTATTTAACCTCCCGAGGGTCGCAAGGGTGCTGGAGTCTATCCCAGCTGTCTTCAGGCGAGAGGCGGAGTACACCCTGGACTGGTCGCCAGCCAATCACAGGGCACATATAGACAAACAACCATTCACACTCACATTCATACCTATGGACAATTTGGAGTCGCCAATTAACCTAACACGCAAAACTAGAGAGCTAGCGACCTAAACGGTAGCCTTCAAGTTATTTCCTTTAAACTTAAATAGCCAAAAACTTACCACTTCCACACGGATAGGGAGGATAACTATTAACAGTTATTTAACCTTTAACATGAACATTAATCAAACGTAATAATTTTTTCTGGGTACATGATACCATACAGCATCCATATCTATATCTATATATAGATATCCATATCTATATATATTAAACTTTCATATCAAGGCGGGGGCCTCAAACTAGTGTCCTGCGGGCCATGTGTTTGAGACCCCTGTTTTAGATGTTCGCTCAGATGGAGGTGTGACGCATATTGTTGGTCAAATTTTCGGGGCATTCCAATTTAGAGTTAGCACAGTTTTTGCTCACATGAATATTCATCACCAGCAAACAGGGACAAAAGATGTTTTTGTGTTGCCACAGTTGTGCGACTAATCAGACCTAGTGAGCGGGTCCAGCAGGGGGGTGTCCGGTTTCAGCGCAGCAGAGCGAGAGAGGAAATCCTGTGAATACTTCCTGTTTGAGCCCAGGGGAGCCGACCAGCCCGAACAGGGTGAACTGGTTTGAGAGCGGCTCACTCACTCGTCACATACACTCATACAGTTTGACACCACGCCCCAATACCGGATTCTTAGCGCACAAACAGTTGACAAGCGTGGCGGAGGTGCAAGGGGACAGAGACGAACAGGAAGAGGCACAATGAACAAATAACAGGAAGCCCAAAGCAGCGACAATGCAGCGGTTCCTCACCGGAAAGCGGCCTTTCACAGAGCTTCCGCCCCCCCCCCCTCCATGCTAACTCTCAGCCCACCTTTCTTTTCCTGTGCAGTTCCCCAGCTTAATCAACGGACACATGCCTGTCCCCCTGCCAAACCTGGAAGGAACACCCTCCTCCTCTTCGCTCCTGTCACCCAGCTCCCACAAATCCTGATCCGGAAAGTTGCCCGTCTTGAATCGACTTTTGGACAAGTCCTCTTGAGACTGTTTGTGACCTCATTTTGTTTTGTTTTTGCACTTGGGTTGCTTCAGGTTGCAGCGTTTGGAAAAAAGCACTCGGTTTAAAGCCATATTTGTGGAGGCATTGCTAGCTGCTGAACTCTAGCTAGACGTAGCTCATTCATAACCTATCACTTCTTTTTTCTTCCAGGTCAGCACAAGTGATGCGTGCTTCACTTATCAGGCCTTTTCTATGTAATGTATGCACTATGCTTCTCACATAGTACCGGCTGTGCCTTATTTTTGTGTCTTCTATCCTTCTTCCCCTCCTATGCCCACTTCAAAAACAAGATTTCTAATAACGAAAACCCCTTTTTTAGTACTTGTAATTTCCTCTTTTTTTATACTGGACGTGGTATACAGTATGTATTCTGTATAATTTTGTATTGTGATGAATGTCATTCATTTTCAATAAAAGCATCGAATGCATTTTTCACAAGAAAGTGTGCAAACTTTCTGTTTAAATTTTAGATTTAATCTTTGCTCTGGAAAAAAAAAACTCATAGGAGGGCATCTGCATTGAAAACCCACACTGGTAACAATGACCCACAAATAAACATTAAAGAATATCATACAAAAAACACTGTTAAATAGACTGAAGGGGTGGAGTTCACAAAAGGGGGTGGGGCTCCCTGAATTAGGAGTTGAGTAGCTTGTACTTCTTCCTTGTAACATGGCAGCCATGCAGTTTTTTTTTTAAAGTAAATTAAAAAAAAAAAAGTCTAGAGAAGCTTTGTAACAGACAAACATCACATGTGACAGTAACATGTTGGCTTAAATATTTCAACTGTGAGAATAACCATGGAGGTGTACCTCTGAGTATTTAATGCCCTGCTAGGCGTGTGACCCTGGAATGATACGCCAACATCTGTCAAGACTGAAGCTTCTCCTGCGAACAAAAAGTCCAAACCTTTTTCAAGCTGCAAGGAAAAAAAATCTGTGTTTAAAAAAAAAAAGAAAACACTAAAAAAAAAAGTCACCACGTCAAAAGATTACAAATCTACAGTATACACATTGCATGTTCTTATTAAAGTGACTGAGCCAGTTAGAATTCTAAAACAGTAGTCATATCTTAGCAGCACATTCTCTCTTCTTAATAAATAGAGCATGTTGGCCATGTTTAGGCCAAACCTTGTGTAAGGGGGGTTAGAAGGGCTGATGATGGTGATGAAGATGCTCCATCTCAAGGTCACTGATCCAGCGATAACACTGTACAGCTCAAATGTAAAAAAAAAAAAAATGTCCAAAGAATTTAAAACAGCATGCTTTGTCTTCGGCTCTTCCCGTTACCTGCAAAAAAAAAAATGTTAATTAAGCACTAAGAATGAATCAATTAGAAGGTGATATTACTGATAGCGTTACCTGACTCGGGATAGGAGGAGTTCCTGCAGCCGGGGTCTCTCTGCAGCTGGACCTCCTTCAGCGTGAAGATGGATATGTCTGCCAGAGACGCAGTGGGTCAGAGCGAGCATGATGGAAGCGTATGTGTACGGTTGCTCCATGTTGTACGTGTCCCCAAGCCTGCCAAATCCGCAAAACCATTTTATTACTCACTCTCTGGCAGTGTGCGCACGCGAGGCCCGAGGCTCCTGAAGTACGCCTGTCTCATTGCTTCGTCAGCAGAGATCCTCTTTTTGGACTCGTACTGGGAGCACATGGACAGAACAAAAGGGTGATGAGTACGACGATTGGAACGTAAACAAAAACACTGCGCTGATTTTGGTGAGACTTACTTTGAGGAACGATGTGAGCAGGTCGATGCCGTCAATGTCCAATCTGCAGAAGAGGAAGCGAGATTGGGGGGTAAGTAGATGAGGTGCGTCATGAACACTGGCACATTCAAGGAAGGAAACACAGTCAACTCTTCCATGGGATTTCCTTACAGGAAGTGACACACGCAGCACACATCTAACTAGACACCAGCAATACTAGTTATACCAGGGGTCTCAAACACGCCAAATGTGGCCCGCAGGACACTAGTTTGAGGCCCCCGCCTTGATATGAAAGTTTAATGTTAGTGTGGCCCGCGCAAGTTTGATATGGATGCTGTATGGTATCATGTACCCAGAAAAAATTATTACGTTTGATTAATGTTCATGTTAAAGGTTAAATAACTGTTAATAGTTATCCTCCCTATTCGTGTGGAAGTGGTAAGTTTTTGGCTATTTAAGTTTAAAGTAAATAACTTGAAGGCTACCGTTTAGGTTGCTAGCTCTCTAGTTTGCGAGTTAGCATGTGTCTCAAGACCCTGCAGTTGCACAATATGTTGTAAATAAAAAAAGAGTATAAATGTGACTATAGTCGTGGCTCTAATAATGCTTTGTTCATTTTAATCTGAAAAAAATAATTTGTCTACCCACCAACTATATGTGGTTTCTTAAGTTTTTATTATTTGCCGTTTTATTATTATTATTATTATTATTATTATTATTATATTTATTTATTTAGTACTGATTTTCTTTATTCTTGATTTGTTTATTTATTTTTCATCTTATTTTGTGTAGAAAAATAAAAAGTAAGATATTTGAGAACAGTGGAATGTTTTATCAGAGCTTTTCTTGTAGAAAGTTTAATTTTTTTTTGTTTTTAATAAATGCGTTTTTTTTTAAAACCTGATGTGGCCCAGTCTCACCCAGACCCAAGCTCCACTCATGTATCCTTCATATACCGCTCATGTACTCTCTCATGTCCTGCTTGGTTATTTGTAATATCACCCTATGGTACCAAAAAGATGGATGCTAACTATAGAAGAGTGAAGTACACTCACAAAACAAAGCTACACATGATACAAAATGGCCTCACCTGGGGGCGTGGTTAATAAGCGGCTGTGTCTTGTACTTTGGGAACTTGTGGGACTTAAACTCCTCTATAGAGTAAATTCCAGGCCAGCTATCCTCTGTGGGAGTGCCTGTAAAGGGAGACACGGAGGGAATCAGGCCAGTTAAGAGGTCGGCTTTACTGGCGGAGGCAGCTTGGGAGCTTCTCCTCTTCTCCCACAGGGGACAACATGCTGTTGTGTTCATGCGATTACAGAAGAAGGAAAAAAAGCTAGAGTGCTCCCTTGCCAGGCAGCAGGGGGCAGCACTAACCTAGCAGCCTAAAAATGAGGTGCAGCTCATCCTCCACTGTGGAGCCTGGGAAGAGGGGCCTACCCGCAGCCATCTCGTAGAATATGCAGCCCACGCCCCTGACAGAGAGGACACAAGGAGGTGGGATTAGCTCACCGTGTGTCATTTCCACTTATTTATATGCCTGTCAATGGATGTCTTCAGTCTTCCAGCTGAAGGATAACGAGTCGGTGGGGGGGGGGGCACTCACCACATGTCTATCTGTGTGGAGTACTCAGATGAACCCAGTAGCACGTCGGGGGGCCGGTACCACAGCGTGACCACTTCATTGGAGTAAGTTTTGGTGGGCACTGACTTGGCCCTTGCCAGGCCTACAGAGCAGGAAATACCAGCAGATGATCAGTCCAAATATAATTTATAACAACCATATAGTTTATTTACAGGATGCTTAAAGTTACCTAGCAGTTCATCACATGTACACAATTCTACATGTCTTGAAAAGGAGATGTAAGAAGCCGAGTTTTGCTACCCTGTCCAAACATTTACTGATTTTTTCCCCCTATTTCTTGAGTGTAACATGTATGAGGTTACCATTTTTTAAATATTAAACAGTGAAAGAAAGTTGTGTAATAGCAAGGTAAATAATGAGCGAATGTAAAAGAGTAAAAGAACTGACAAACTGCATAATGAATTGATAGATACGGAGTATATTACAGTTCAAACTGACATTGTACATTAAGCATGTTGGCCACACAGTCAGGAGACCAGGAAGATTTGGGTTCGAATCTCCTCGTGGAGTTTGCATGTTCTCCCCGTGCATGCGTGGGTTTTCTCCGGTTTCCTCCCACATTCCAAAAACATGCTAGGTTAATTGCCGACTCCAAATTGTCCATAGGTATGAATGTGAGTGTGAATGGTTGTTTGTCTATATGTGCCCTGTGATTGGCTGGCGACCAGTCCAGGGTGTACCCCACCTCTCGCCCCAAGACAGCTGGGATAGGCTCCAGCCCCCCCCCCCCCCCGCGACCCTGGTGAGGAAAAAGCGGTAGAAAATGAATAAATGAATGAATGATTTTTAAAAAGGTCATACAAATTTCCCCACTGAGGGACGAATAAAGGCATATCTTAATTTGAACTTTTATATTTTATATATGTGCCCAGTCGGGTGTGCCCCGCCTCTCGCCCAAAGATCAGCTGGGATAGGCTCCTGCACCCCCGCGACCCTGGTGAGGATAAGCGGTAGAAAATGAATGAATGAATAAATGAATGATATGAATGATGAATGAATGATGACACCGTGGTTCTTCAACTGTTTCTTAAACCGGCTCATATTCGGACACTCTCAATCTGTTCCAGATGCAGATATGCTGTATGCTATGCTACGTTTTTATCGTAGGGCCCACATACAAATGTTTTACATAATTTTTTCCCATAAGGTCGTATTCCTCCGCTTTTGTTGAAAATTATTGCAGGGCACATTGTTGTTTCTTTTGTACATAATTATATCTGTTTGAAAATGAATCAGTATTTTTCAATGAATGAACAGAGGACTTGTTTGTTCACCATAACTAAGTATTATGGTTACTATTATTATGCTAAGTGCCTAACTAACTATCCTCATGACATACTGTAAATGTTGCTTATGTGTTTACCAAAATCAGCCAGTTTGAGCTCCCCTCTGTCATTGATGAGCAGATTTTGAGGCTTCAGGTCTCGATGGAGAACTTTCCGCCGGTGACAGTAGGCCAAGCCTCTCAGGATCTGGAAGAGGAAAATCTGGAGGAGAAAAAAACAGTTTGGGATGAGTGATTATGAAAGCACATCATTGACCAAAACATTGATCTTTTCAGATGTCAATATTAATTGTAGAGGATGCTATAATGCAGGTGGTCAAACCTATTCCACTGAGGCCTACAGAAAAAGTATGCAGGGGTCATTGTGACCAACCACAGCAGAGTGGGCATGACTGGAGGCGGGCCATGGGTGGAATTAATTAAAACACAGCATTTTCATGGGGAAGTACGAAATCCAAAGCAATACGGCTGTATAGGTGCAGATTCTAGCCAAGTGGTTAGCGTGCAGGCCACACAGCTAGAAGACCTGAGTTCAATACCACCATCAGGCATCTCTGTATGGAGTTTGCATGTTCTCTCCGTGTGTGCGTGGGTTTTCCCCCGGGTTCTCCGGTTTCCTCCCACATTCCAAAAACATGCTAGGTTAATTGGCGACTCCAAATTGTCCATAGGTATGAATGTGAATGTGAATGGTTGTTCGTCTATATGTGCCCTGTGATTGGCTGGCGACCAGTCCAGGGTGTAGGATAGGATAGGATAGGCTCCTGCGACCCCGCAACTCTCATGAGGATAAGGGGTATAGAAAAAGGATGGACGGAGGTCCCCTTTGAGAATTTCTTCTTTAGATCATGTATCTCCTGTCTTGGTGATAATAACTGTATTGTGTTTTTTGTGGCAGGTTATTATTGTCTGCTTCATGCATAATTTAGCAGTTTCAAAGTTTACCAGGTCAACAAAAAAAAAACCTGAATTTTTTTCTTCAGGTTGAAAAAGATATATAAATATGTTTTTGGTAGCGAATGAGTTAATAATAAATATTTCCATTTAAAAACCTAAAACAATAAAGTCATGTGAAGCTATTAAGAACTCATGATCATGCAATAGCACAAAATGAATCTACAGAAATAACAAGATAACCTCACTAGCAGAGCTCATGCCAAAGATGCCAATGTTTTTGGCCATGGCTTTATAAATTAGGCTGATGTGGTTGTATTCCATACAGGCGTTGGTCACTGGCGTCTTTGGTATGCCAATATTTTTGGTCATGACTGTACAGAGACATCTTGCCACTGTCCTCTCCCCACCAGCAGGGGTCTCACACACACACTGTTTGCTACCAGTTCAGTCACTTCTTGACAGTAGAATTAAGTTGGTGGCTCACCTTGACATTTTGCATGCTCAGGATGTTCCCACAGTCATCCATGTATTGCTTGAGGTCTTTGTCCTGCACCACAGAAAGAGAGAGAATTAGTGGACGAGAACAAAGGCAAAGGACACACAAGCTGCAACAGTTGAACTGTAAAACACATCAGACTGCTGATGAATAATAATGTGCAATATATTTATTTTAACAGCAAGTAATGTGAATCACAGACGTTGTGCCGGCCTCACCAGGTACTCGAAGACCAATGTGAGCGATTTCTCTGTGTGCACGATGTCATGGAGCGTCACAATGTTGGCGTGCTTCAGGTCCTTCAGCAGCGACACTGCAAGAGGCAGAGGGGGTAAAGAGGAAGGTCAGTTTGGAACTTGCGCTCACACAAGCAAGCCTAGTTTATTTCAACATATTGTTTAGTAAAGGTCATGTTGACAATATGAGTAATCCGCAAAGTGACAAAACAAAAGATTGAAAAGGAAGCGAAAGACAAGGACAAATGATAGCACTACTGTAGTATCATCATACAAAAAGGCTTGGCAGGTTTCATGAATTAGATTTTCACACTTTTTTGCAATACTAAATTTGTGGTAAACTATCAAGTAACCGTATCCACATAAAATAGTTATTTTACTTAGCAGTTGGGAGACCAACTGAGCCATTTATCCCAGCTACAGAAAAGGTAGTATATTATTATGGCCGCACAAGACATAAGAATACCATCATAATTACAAGAAAAAGGTAGTTCACTTAAAAAATGTCAAATATAATATAAAAGTTCAAATATGACCTTTTTAAAAATCATTTTACATTATTTAAGTCATATAATGATGAGAAATAACGTGGTGAACCAGCAAAAGTGAGCATCACACTTGAGGATACACCATAAAATAATGTAATTTTCACAAGATTATTTTCATATTTTCTAGTGTGGCTCTAATACATGTTTAAGAAATTCTAAAGGAACGCAATTTATGACACTGTTTATGCTTATAATGTGTTTATTTTATTCTATCTTTATTCTATCTATGGGAACACTGATGTTATGTATGCACTCTCTGCAAGGAGGCATAAAAAGTGGGTGTTTGTTTATGAAACAGCTAAGTTGAAATGTATTCAAGCGTCCTCTTCCTCTAACGGGGGGATGGGGAGGTGCCCTGGAATGCCCGAATGTCTTAAATACCTTCTCGTATAGCTGTGCATGGCGCCCCCTCCTCATGCTCCAACCTGATTTCCTTGAGTGCCACAAGGTTGTCTGTCAGCTTGCTCCGCCCCTTGAAAACCGTAGCGTAGGTACCCTGGAGGTAAAAAAAAAAAAAAAGAGGAGGCAGGGGGAGCGAAAGAATCAACCAATGGTTTGTCGAATATGTTAAAATTAAAGCCTGCAACTGTCTGCTGGTGAGAGTTATCTCTTCCTGTGGGAGTGTTAGCACCTGGGTAGAAGTCGAGGAGTAAAACTCTTACATACCTCTCCTAGTTTGTCCAGTTTTATGTACGTCTCCAACTTCCCAAAGCCGATCTCGGACTACGAGAGATATAAGTATACATGGAATTAATTAATGAGCACTGTGTTCTTATTAATGGTGACAAGCAAACAGACAACACGACGAATCCTTCTGACGGCCTTGCTGCAGCCCTGAGGGGTCGGAGGAAGTAACAGCATCATGACTAACCTCTTGTGACAAATAATTGTTGGCTTCTGTAATGAGTTGATGCATGGGAAAAGACAATAAATCCTTATTATTTACAACATTCACTTATTTTTAAAATCACGTAATCACTATAATGCTTTTGAAGCAAAAATGGTTATTGGATTTGCGGGAAAAAATAAAGTATGTCCATAGATTCAAAACATAACATAAAACATAACATAAAAGATGATGCTGTTATTCAATGAGGTCAGAAAACAACATTAGGTAGACTAGCACACCTGACACACTTCTTGCATTGTTCGATTCTGTCGGTGTACATCATGTTCTGACTTAACAGTATATTGGTTTGTTGTGTGCTGCATTGCAGAAGATCTTGTGTAAAAGCGACAATAGAGCACAGTAATTGCACATTTGTCAGTGTTCTGCGCACAAAAACCACAAACGGAAAAAGCAGGTCGTTTTGCGAGGATGAGGTGCACATCATTACTGTGCTTCCTCTTTCTCGCTAACATCAATTATTGTACAATTGTACTGGAGCACCTGCACATTACATCTACAGGAAGGGAAGACTTTCGACAAGATTCAGATATGAAACTCTGAAGAAAAGTTATGACCCTGCTCAATTTGTGCTGAGAATTTTCCCTCCACATTCTCAATCCGTCTCACCAGTGATGCCCGTCGGGAGCGTCGGCTCAGCGGCTGATCAAAGGGCGGGCTGCTCAGCTGCAATTTCTCCAAATAGCCGTCAGGTATCCTGATGTCGGCTGGCAGGGACAGGCGCTTGTTCAGGTCCTGCACATGGACACAAGCGGCAGTTACAAAATGTGGTTAAACGGCAGCACAAACATGCAGAAAAAGTGACGATGACTGACAAGTAAATAAAGCCAGAATAAACACAGAGCTGAGAGTAGAAGTTAGACAGACAGACACACACACGGGAACCCTGAGGAATTCAAGGTAAAATCTTTTCCCAGAACCACAGAGTACAAAAGCATTATCGTCACAATTTGTTACATAAAAGGCATACACACACTTCAAATAGAATTTCTACATTCTTACCATCATGGATTTCCTCTCTTTGTTAAGAGTACTGTTAATCCGGCCTCTTGCTAGAAGCTTTTTAAATCTACTTCCCACCCCCTCCCCACCCAACGGTAACTTTATCAGAAAAAATACAGCGGAACACAATCTCTTCCAGGATGCTGGTAGACCTCAATTTCAAAGACAATTCTTCCCATTGGAAATAGTGGGCATTGAATTAATACGTTGCAGGGTCAAAATATTTGTTAACAATACATCCATACAAGTTATCTCTGTAACATCAATATGCTAAAAACAATAAAAACAGTGGCGTCTCTCACTTCCTTTACAATTAGCGCTACTTTGATAAAAATAAAAGGAAATGTGAGCGCCCAGTTTTAGTTAAATGAGGGAGGGTATGATCATTGCTTTTAAACGTTTTTCAACATTTACTGTTGCACTAGTGGAAAAGTTAAAACAGCAAACCAGGCAAGGACATGTAAATCAGATAACCAGTTTAACTATTTAGGAAAGGGCGAGTGCTGAAAGCTAATGTCTACAGCAGGGGTCTCAAACACGTGGCCCGCAGGACACTAGTTTGAGGCCCCCGCCTTGATATGAAAGTTTAATGTTAGTGCGGCCCGCGCAAGTTTGATATGGATGCTGTATGGTATCATGTACCCAGAAAAAATTATTATGTTTGATTAATGTTCATGTTAAAGGTTAAATAACTGTTAATAGTTATCCTCCCTATCCATGTGGAAGTGGTAAGTTTTTTGCTTTTTAAGTTTAAAGGAAATAACTTGAAGGCTACCGTTTAGGTTGCTAGCGTTCTAGCTTGCGAGTTAGCATGTGTCTCAAGACCCTGCAGTTGCGCAATATGTTGTCAATAAAAAGAGTATAAATGGGACTATAGTCGCGTTATGTCATGTCTACAGGGCTCTAATAATGCTTTGTTAATTTTAATCTGAAAAAAATAATTTGTCTACCCACCAACTATATGTGGTTTCTTAAGTTTTTATTATTTGCCGTTTTATTATTATTATTATTATATTTATTTATTTATTACTGATTAATTGATTTTCTTTATTCTTGATTTGTTTATTTATTTTTCATCTTATTTTGTGTAGAAAAATAAAAAGTAAGATATTTGAGAACAGTGGAATGTTTTATCAGAGCTTTTCTTGTAGAGAATCGGAACCAAAACAAAGTTTATTTATTTTTCTGTTTTTAATAAATGCGTGTTTGTTTGGGTTTTTTTTTTGGAAAACCTGCTGCGGCCCAGCCTCACCCAGACCCTAGCTCCAGTGGCCCCCAGGTAAATTGAGTTTGAGACCCCTGGTCTACAGTCTCTTCAGTCGCTCCAGCTTGACATCAACCAGTGAACCTGTGCGTCACACTAGCAGCTAAAGTTTGCAGTGGTACTGAACGGATATAGCTCTCTTCAGCTAATCTGTCATCAAAACCATAACAATGTCTTTCTAGGAGTCAACTGTGCAGTATCCCGTTAAGTGGTGTCCCAAAATGTTTGGCCATCTACTGTAACACTGGACATCTTCCTGTCTGATACACAACATGCAAATTTGAACCGCCCACATTTCAACATCAGTCTGAGTAATGTATAACCATAACCATGGTTGGTGGTGGTCAAGCTTTCTGGTCACCTGTGGAGGTGACTTTTGACATGAATGGGCTGTGATCATCATTGATAACATGAATGACAATGCAGTCTCATTTTGATGGTGGCCTTTGCATTCCTGCTGTGTCACCACATGGAAGTGATGGCATCCATCACATGACCTTTGCACCTCATGCCACTACTCCCTGCCGTTGTCCAATCAAGCCGCCCTAATCTGTTACAACACGGGCCCATCTGGGCCGTATTAGAGTAATCCCTGTGATGTAATTCCAAAACAGCAAAACAGTTTCCACCCCTACCTGACTGCTGTTGGAAGGATTTCCTCATCCTGACAATTGTTGTCAAACAGACACAGGAAGTTTTTAATTGGAGGAGTAATGCATCCTTCTTAGCATCACATCATCAGTGTGCAGCTTTGGACACTGCATTATTTACATACCCATTGTGATATTATTTGCTTCAACATATTCAGGTCACCAAATATTGCCTATATGGTATGGCCAGCCAGAGCCCATTTTACTGAAATTCTACTTACTGTATCTTTACTAACACATGCCCGCCGTACATCCTTAAATCCTATTAGGAACCATTAAGATGGATTGAAGTGGCTTTGCTGAAAAGACACAACAAAACACACAACAACTGGAGCCTGTTTAAAAAGGTAGCAACTCAATTAACAGTTCTAAGGCCAACAAAATAAAATCACAATGCGAAAATGCTAATGCAAGCTCTGGATCAAACAACATAGTCACAGCATAAAGTGGTGATTTAACCACCAGAGCAGTCGCATCACAATCTGCCACCAGTAAGTGTGTGTGTGGGGGTGTGTGAAAGGGGAGGGAAAAGGAGGAAGTCGTGTGGGTGGGTGGAGGAAAACTGCACAGTGAAACCTTTTTTTTCCCTTTAAACAGTATGTTGTACATCACAGTAGGTGGAGAGTGTATTTGTCCGTCTGACCTTACGTAGGCTGTTAAGAAACCTCTGTGCCTACCCAGCTTAATGCACTTCTTACTTTGTCGCATGGAACAATTTACATTAAAACAGATGTCAGTCAAAACGAGACATTCCTTCAAACAACAAGAATGATGAAGAATGGCAACAAGACCGAGGACAGCAATAAAATGTAGTGAAGTGAAGCGCAGCAAAGTCCATTAATGTCCATCCAATCAACACATCAATGTCCAGAGCTCAGGCTAAAGTTAGCACATGTGTTTACTTTTGTCATTTCCATCCTGGTATCCAGCTTACATTATTAATATGGTATCCTGGCTAACTATTACTGAAAATAGTACCTCACAGTCCCATACATTTACCAATGGAAATGCGGCTGCACAGCGACCGAGTGGTTAGCACCTCACAGCTGGGAGACCGGAGTTCAATTCCACCCTTGTCCATCTCTGTGTGGACGAGGGTGGACGGTCATTTTCTACCGCTTTTCCTCACGAGGATCGTGGGGGGTGCTGGAGCCTATCCCAGCTGTCTTTGGGCGAGAGGCGGGGTACACCCTGGACTGGTCGCCAGCCAATCACAGGGCACATATAGACAAACAACCATTCACACTGACATTCATACCTATGGACAATTCGGAGTCACCAATTAACCTAACATGTTTTTGGAATGTGGGAGGAAACCGGAGAACCCGGAGAAAATCCACGCATGCACGGGGAGAACATGCAAACTCCACACAGAGATGGCCGAGGGTGGAACTGAACCCTGGTCTCCTAGCTGTGAGGTCTGCGCGCTAACCACTCGACCATCGTGCCGCCCTATTCCAAAAACATGTTAGGTTAATTGGCGACTCCAAATTGTCCATAGGTATGAATGTGAGTGTGAATGGTTGTTTGTCTATATGTGCCCTGTGATTGGCTGACGACCAGTCCGGGGTGTACCCAGCCTCTCGCCCGAAGACAGCTGGGATAGGCTCCGGCACACCCCGTGACCATTGTGAGGATAAGCGGTAGAAAATGAATGAATGAATGAAATGTAGCAATAACTAGGCTGTTTGACAAAAAATACACAGAATTTTCATTTGTTCACTAGCAGGCTACTTCCATGTTGGCATTACAAATGGAATGGAAGGCACTATTGTCTTTCACCTCTGCAGAGATGCGGCGGTTCCCTCTGTTCCTCAAGCAGACACCGGAGGGTGACTGCACCTCATCTGAGGATGTCCCAGAGGCTTGATCGCTCTCTCCATCCGACCCCATCTTCAGGTTCTCGTGGACAATATCTGCAATGGAAGAAAACCAGGATGCAGTGTGAGAAAAGAAAAAGGAGCAGCACGATTTCAATGATACATTGTGGGGCATTATAGAGAATATCAATATATCATCTTGAAAGCTGCACATAATAAAACAAACTTAGGAGAGTTGACTTTTGACCAAAAATGAAGGCTGTGGGCTTGATGCAACTGTTCAATGTTATCAGTCAGACTTGCAGTTCTAAACAAACATCTTCACGTAGGAGCTCAAATGTATCCTTTTGTTCATTTTCAATTCATCTTCATGTGTGCTCAAGTGGAGAAAAATTAAGTAACTCTTCCTATTTGACTATAATGTTTAACTTCACATGTGGCAAGTGAGATCATGTGTCATCCTCACCAAGGCGACTGCCGTTGCGAGGCATCACCATGAGTGAGCCAAGGCCCCCGCCAATGACGCTCTGAGGCCGTCGGAGGGGCGGCTTTTTGAAGGACCCCGTGTATTGGTGCAGGAAGGAGTGGACGCTGTGGGCCGATGGCGGGCGGCCATTCTTCACGATGGGCTCTGCTGGAGCGAAAATGCAAAAACTCAAAATTCAAAAACAAAACCCAGAACTATATGTGAGTGTTCCTGAATTATTCTTTAACTCCTCCCTGTTCCAACAGACGGCCATCTCTTGCTGTCATGTTGGGTTTAAGTACTAGTTTGGGCATCGTTAAGCATCAGCAACACTTCAAGTAATAAGCCAACAAACCATTATATATTTCTGGGAGATGGAGGGGGCACCACAGGAGACAGAAGCAGGGTTGTGGCGGTCACTTGACAAACAGGTTAAAGGCGAGACTCTGATCTTTTCTCCTAGCGATGATCTTTGATTATCATTCATTAGTGACAAAAAAAAAAATCCTACAAATTTACATTTAATGGTGACTCAAAGTCAAAAGGCAAAATCGGTTTCACACTTAACCAAACTTCTATGGACATATTTGTATGTAATTTATAGAATTATATATTTTTTTAAACCACACATTTAAATGAAAAATTAGTTTCTATGTCATAAAGGGAAAAAAATCTAAACGCATTCTGACTAGAAATCTATTTCCGCTTCCTATAGAGGAGTTCCATATCAACAAATGAACGGCAGATTGCATAGAATCCTGTTGCATAACAGGTTTTATCCCTATAATGCCATATATATACAGTACATGTAATTGCCGTGACATGAGAATATAGTCAGCTGCATGTAGGCAAGTATACTATTTTCTACATGGTACAAGCTTATGAGCAACGTGAATGTTAACAAGGCAAGAGCACATTACCATAATGACACTCTTATCAGAGTATTGCAATTTTTCCATAAAAAAAAAGACTGAACAAATTTACTGCAAAGGCTCCAAAGGGACAGAACATGCCGACTCATGCTCTTACAGGCAGGAAGTGTAGATAAGAAAAAAAATTACAGTTACATGTTTAGTATGTGCTTGTTACATGGGCTTCTACACTGCCTATAATAATAGATAATAAATAAATCCACTTATGTGAGCTTTGAGGGGGGACATTATGGTTATTATCATCCTCTTCGTCCAAACCAACCCACTGGCGTTCCGTTGCTTTCAATCTTTCTGTACATTTTTAAAACTGAAATCAGAATGTATTAAGCCCACATGGTTGAGGCTGCAGTTCTTTGCATGATTCAGAACACGGTGGGCGTTCACAGATTTCACAAAGCAGACATCAACAATTTTGACTGCATGATGTTCTACCATACATTTATTATAGCTTGAATTAAAAAAAAACTTTGTAGAATTCAAATCAACAAATATATAAATATTCCATATGTAATATTGAGGTCCTAATACCACCTCTGCCTTATCTCTGGGCAGATGCTGTTGCCGCTGGAGTTATGACTCTTACATAATCGGATCAGCACCAGAACGCGTTCCCTTAACCACAGAGTTCAGATCGCATCTCATCTCATCTCCTCCTGCCTCCTCGGGAGCCTACTTATTGGCACACAGGCTGCAAATGTGTCCCCTCACACAAACCTGATGTTAATCACTAAACAAAAAGAGGCTTTACAAACGTCCAGTTAGTTCTCCAGAGACAGAAGGCGAGAGGGGATGGACTTGGACCATGAATTCAGGACAAAAGTGGGTAGACCTTGATGGAAGGCCTGGGAGCAGTTCAGGGGAAGAAAGCTGAACCGGGTAGGCACTGAATAAGATTTTTAAAAAGGGTCGAAAGAAGAATGGCTGGCTCGTTGCACACCATGGCAATGTCATGGAAACTTTGGAGAATTCTTTCAGACCCTGAGTGCCATGGCAACAATGTGGCAGTACACTCCTCTCCTGCACTCCCTGTAGATTTCGTGAAAATCGTTAACCTGCTTTTATTTCGGCTCCTTCAAGGCCAAAGGGGGGAAGAGTGTTTTTCTATGCCGAAGTCTATATTGCTTGACAGAACAAGCACATTTGAACATCACCACAAGCAATCAATTCAGTCAAAATTGTTCAAAGTATGCAAAGAAACTGAATCAGGTGGCACCAAAACGGATTGTTCAGCACATCATTACCAATACCGATATCAATATTGGCAGGATCCCTTCCCTCAAAATACTATCAGGTCACATCTTGTATAATGAATGAACACATTCTGTTTCTTTTACTGGGATGTCACTGGATAAATAAATAACAAATAAATACTGTTTGTACGAAATGAGAGAATTACTGCAATATGCAATGAAAGTTGTAGAAAAAGTAGCATGTTTTAAAGTCATTAAAAAAAATCATAACCAATTAAAGGAAGATGCCTCACGTCCACCTTGCATAACTAGTGCTTTCATTGCAAATTGGATTTTTTTGAGACCCTTATTTTGTTAAATGCAGTCTAACAGGATGTAACACGCAACATTTTTATAGTCAAGGCTGGAAGTATGCAGTTTTGTCTTTGGCTCTGGACAGCTGCGTGGTTTGACTGTGAGATAGACAAATAGATACTTTCTTCATTGGATACTTTCTTCATTTCTAAGAGATTAGCTACAGACTAAATAAAAGTGCCCCCTAAGCTTCATGATTGCCATTGTCATGATGAGTTTGCATGAGGTCAGCTTCAGTCAGGTAGTCTTATTAGGACTCTGGAGTAAACATACAATCCAAAGGCCAAATATTAAATAATTCCATACTGCGGACAAACTGAGCTAGCATGTGTTGATGCTGTGTGGCGCATCACTTGCTCAATAGCAATGGCAGGAACCGATATCTCATGTTTATATTGGACTTTCCGACCAAAAACTGTTAAAATTATAGTCTGTACGTATAAAAAGAAAGACAGAATTTGCAGGGAAATCAATTAGACCTCAGAGTGACCATACCATTGATGCTAATAGGCAGGAGTAAATGAGGAAAAAATACTGAGCAGGCACATTCTGGGTCAGAGTTAGATAATTTTTTTCAGATTTGGCTTTGGCGACAGAACAAATCCCATCCATTAATATTCGGGCCACTAAATCCCATTTCCAACACGCACTTGGCAGGCATCCCTGCGTGTCGGAGTGATGTTTGACAAAAAAAACTCGGGTAACACTTAAATGAAATAGTCATGACAGACTTCGCTAATGGGGATTTTCAGGACATTTAAGAACATGCTTTGAAACTTACCGTTGTCCTTCAGACCATTCTCCTCAATTGTCATCTGCTCGGCCAGTTCTGACAGCGACTCGTCGATGGTGTGGCTGCCTCTTAACGTCTGAGAGAGACGCCGTTTGAACCGCTTCATTTTCTCCATGGAGCTCTCGGGAAGGGGAGGCCTGGGTTTGACAAAAAGGAATAAAGTCTACATGTTATGGAGGTTAATGCCACAAAGTGGAGATGGATAAAAAGTTTTGGTCCCACTATCTGTTGACCAAAGTCCTTGACGTATGCCTGACAGAACTCTGTGATGTAAACTATGCTAAACGTCTTGCCTTGCAGTCATGTTTCACAAACCCACAGCAAGAGTCAAAAAAAGTTCTCCTGGATGATTGACTGGTGAAGAAGGACATGAGCCAAGCAGCGCCGTGGCGTTAATTGTGACTCTCATCCTTTCAGGCACATTACGAGACATTCCTCCTGCTCGGAAAACATAGCGAGTCAGTGAGAGATTCTTTCTGAAAGAGTTTGGAGAGCGGATCAAGGCTGAAAAAGCAACTTTTAAACTGGGTTGGGGGAGGACTTCTGCTGAATGGAGGTCGTCCCACAGTCTCACATTCCCTCGCTGGTGGTCAGAAGGACACTGCATCGACAAGCATCCTGTTCAGAGATTCACTACTACGACAGATCCAGAACATGCAAAGTTGAGGAGCAAAAGCTGACATAGAAACACAACCTCCCAAATATCACACACACACATCATGAACTCTGCCTGACACCAAACATTTAGGGTTGAGACAACCACTGACTTTATGCCAACTGCTCACGAAGGGCCGCAACACGAGCCACAACAAAGTGCAAGTTGATGTGGCAGCAGCTTCTGATGATGCGTTTAACTCACAATAACGTTCTCCACTTGTTTTTTGTTCAGAGCTAAAAAGCCGCAGACTCACAAAGAAAGTGATTCATTCGTTGCTTTGTTACTTGAAAGTTCCTCGTAGATATGTTGACTGCTCTTTGAAGAGGTAGAGAGCTCTTGTGTGTGTCCTTCGTGATTTTATTTAGTTCAGCCAAACATTATGTTTGTTCAAAAGGTGGGTGAACAAAATGACAGATGACAGCTACAGGCGATCAGCGAAGGGACGGGATGCTGTCAAACAAAATAACGCTCAAACATGGACAGTACTCTTGATCGGAACGATGATTTAAAGGTTCCCTATTATGAAAAATGGACTTCGCTTGAATGATACTGAAAAAGCATTTATGAGCACCAAATGTGAGAAATAGCTATCATATCCCTGAGGCAGTTGCCTAAATTTGGGAACCCTTGTTTTATTGATTTTAATATAATTAGCACTAAATATTGGAACACAACATTTGTTTGGTAAACTCACAGACCCTTGGTCAGAAGTGAAGCCAATCACGAGAAAGTTGTTAAGTTGCAAGTTGTTCTCCTCTTTGCATCTTCTCTGAAGAGTAGCACCATAGTAGCCTCAAAACAACTGTCAAATGACCTTAGAGTAAGGTTTATTCAACATCATGGTCTAGAGGCAGGATACAAACGGTAGGTCAGAGTGAGGAAATGGAAAATCACAGGCACAGTCCTAGTTAAGGCCCAAAAATCTCGGATAAGCAGAGGTGAAGGATGGTGAGAACAGTCAAACCAACAGCCCACCTCCAAAGACCTACCACATGATCTTGCTGCAGATGGCGTCACTGTGCAGTCGATTGAGGTGTGCTAGAGCACATTTGGACTGGCCAGCTTCATTTTGGAATAAGGTGCTGTAGACTGAACACAGTAACATTTGGTGGTGGTTCCATCATGCTGTTGGGCTGTGTGGTCAGTGCTGGTACTGGCGATCTTGTTCGAGTAGAAGGTCACATGGATTCCAGTCAGTATCAGCAGATTCTTGCCAACAGTATTCAAGTTGCGCCTAAACATTGCTCAAATTCTACTAAGGCATTCATGCAGCTTTCCAGAACTGCCATTTCAATATTATTGAAAATCTGTGGTGTGAAACTATAATTTTAAACATTTTTGGGTGTCTAGAACAGATTTATTGGAATTGTATTCATTTTGGTTCGTATAAGTGTAGGTTTTGAACATGACCTTCTGGAACAGACGAATGAAGTTTCCACGTATTTCTGTACTTTGTACTGCATTTTATACACTCTTATGGCACTTCTAGATGAGTTCATAAGCTATGTTTTGATACACCATTGCCCCGTCTATCCAAGCTTTCCTTTTTCTTGACATTCCACTGACTAACATGCCCGCTGTGTTTTCAGGCTATCATACGTTCTAATTATTCCTGGGACCGAGGCGAAGCGGAATGTCAGCTCAACTGTCATAACAGCTGCACATCAGTCGATTCCGCCCGGCGACACATCGGCTACAGAAAATGCACGCAGTCTGTCACTTCTGCAAACACACTGCTTGCAACGTACACGATCTTTAAAAGTTGTGGCACAAATTGCTTTGCAGAGTTTTGAAAAATTAAAAAAAAAATAACTAGACGTTTTATCTATTATATTAACTTCCCCCCAAAATACCAACTTTCTGAATCACAATCAGTGTACAGAAATGTATGAAATGTTATCACTCCGACACTGTAGTTGACAGCAGCCCTAATTCTGACAACATTCTGGACAACCAAAACACCAAATGTGTTTACAATATGTGCGATAAGCTCCAAAATCAGGATTATCTGCTGCCAAACTGGCTGCAACTGCCACTTCTCTGTAGCTGTCTCTTCACTTTTATCAGGTATACACAATCTTATAAATCTAACATGAGCCATTTTTTTAAATGTCATTAAAAAAAGCAAGCAAAACCAAAGCAAAAGCTTGGGGTGACATCTATTGAGACACCAGTGGCCGCTGGCCCACGTTCCTGCAATGGGATCGAGTTTGGAGCTTTGGACATGATGCCTGATCCCTGCTAAGTAGGCCGGCCTGAGATCTGAGCCCCAAAGCCACTGGGACTCAGCCAGAGGTGGGGACAGAGAGAAAACAGGGTGGAGCGGGTCCGAGTATGCAAAGATTCTGGATTTGTCACCATAGCAACCTTGCTTTTTTTTCCATTTTTAAAATGCAGGAGCAGACGGCTGCATGCATACTGATTTTCCATCCCCTGCATCTAAGCTCCTGACTGCTGACACCCCCGCCCTCGCTACGCCATGACTGCATCTGCATTATATTCCCTAAATTAAGCACCAAAAGTCACGGGAAATCTTCAGTTTTGTATGTCCAAGAGAGACACAAAGACACAGCGTCACATTTGCCAAATGCTTTATGTGGTGGAAGTCGTTTCTTGCTGTAGTATGAAATGTACCACCAGACATCCCCGCTATGAGCCAGCAGCAGCAGCTCACCCACTGGTGTCAAAGAGGAGCTGCGAGCATCAATGAAGACCTCAAGCATGTGCTACTGTTGCTCCAGCCACATTTTTACTGCTGTCTGGGCCACCCACAGAAATGTAAGGTCACAACCTCGATGTGACTCTGTAAAGCTACAAAAATTGGTGCCTTCATTGGTTCCTGCATCACCCTGTCATGCTACGTCACTCACAAAGGGAAACACATAGCCAGTGTAATGGCTGACTGGTGCATGATTCACAGGTGAACTCGGCATCGCTTCTCTAACGGGTGGTCGACACCAAGGGGGGTGGGGCCTTATACCGTATATAAGCGGTCCCTGTGCACAGGGACCAGGGGGACTTTAGAGACGCAAGGAGGAAACGAGGAGGAGTTTGTGTACCCACATGGCTGCAGAGCATGTTTTTGAAATTACTCCAGACACCAGTGTTCTAACTGTATATGGATTCAAATCAGGAGTTTTTGTACTTTCGGTACAGTACCAAGGCGAACCACACACAGGAAGTATAACCCCCTGTAATCACTCTCTTTAATTGACTTGCCAATTTTCTGTTCATAGCTTGTTACTTGCTACCGTATGACAGTTCCAGCTGGACTTGTAGCTATTGTTTCGTTGTTTTGCTACTTTGCATTCAAGCTGTAGTGAGGCCCAATGTGCTGAATTACGCATTTAAACCCGTCATTACTCACTAGAATTATGGCGCTGACACTTTTCTGTTTTAGCTAATTATGTTTTGCCATCACATAAGAGTTTTTCCAGTGTGACACTGCTTCAAATGCCCCATGAAGTTGGTCATATTACTCTTCCCTGATTCACATCACTTATAATTCTTGCTATGTTTTTAGTGTGGCAGCGGGTGGATTTGATGTAAGCGGTATGCCAGCTTTTACCTTGGATTTTGTGCTCCCTTACGATACTGAAAATGAACTGAACTGTGACCTTAAAAACAAGGTACAGACCGAATCGTGTTTATGGCGTACCGTTACACTACTAGATTGTTGTGAACTGGCTGTCAAGCATGTCACCTGTTGGGCTGAAAAGACAGGTGGGTCTTGGTGATGCACTTGTGTGTTGGCAAACAGGCCAAGGGAATCCAGGCAGACCATGACGCATGGCCACAAATCTCCCGGGCAAGAAGATTCAAAGGCGGCTGATTAACACCGCTGCTATGGTTACGGCGGCTTAAATGACAGGCTCGCTTCCTCTCTAAGCTCGCTCCTGTGACCCAACATGACCGAACAGTCAGACCGCAGACAAGAAGGTCAAACAGGATGCTAAGTGGCAGCGCTATCCAGGTAAAATGTTGAGAGAAACAGGTGTGTGAGAAAACATGTTAGGGAAGCTAAGGGCTAATTTAAATACTATTTTATTTTGTATGGCAATTACGACTTCTAAAGCAGCAGGTTTAGGCAGCAAAGGCCAAAATAAACTGCAACCTGCTGCCACATAACAGGATGACTTGTGTCAATTTGACCTCAATAAACCAATGGCAGGAATGGTGTAAATCAGGGGTCTCAAACATGCGGCCCGCGGGTCAAATGTGGCCCGCAGGACACTAGTTTGAGGCCCCCGCCTTGATATGAAAGTTTAATGTTTGATATGGATGCTGTATGGTATCATGTACCCAGAAAAAAATTATTACGTTTGATTAATGTTCATGTTAAAGGTTAAATAACTGTTAATAGTTAACCTCCCTATCCATGTGGAAGTGGTAAGTTTTGGGCTATTTAAGTTTAAAGGAAATAACTTGAAGGCTACCGTTTAGGTCGCTAGCTCTCTAGTTTGCGAGTTAGCATGTGTCTCAAGACCCTGCAGTTGCGCAATATGTTGTCAATAAAAAAAGTAAATGTGACTATAG
Organism: Doryrhamphus excisus; assembly: GCF_030265055.1. Taxonomy (NCBI): domain Eukaryota; kingdom Metazoa; phylum Chordata; class Actinopteri; order Syngnathiformes; family Syngnathidae; genus Doryrhamphus; species Doryrhamphus excisus. Next base: position 13,540,183 of record NC_080471.1, read on the forward strand.
TCGTGTTTTGTCATGTCTACAGGGCTCTAATAATGCTTTGTTAATTTTAATCTGAAAAAAATAATTTGTCTACCCACCAACTATATGTGGTTTCTTAAGTTTTTATTATTTGCCGTTTTATTATTATTATTATATTTCATTTATTACTGAATGATTGATATTCTTTATTCTTGATTTGTTTATTTATTTTTCATCTTATTTTGTGCAGAACAATAAAAATTAAGATATTTGAGAACAGTGGAATGTTTTATCAGATCTTTTATTGTAGAAAATCGAAACCAAAGCAAAGTTTATTCATTTTTCTGTTTTTTAATAAATGCGTTTTTTTTTGGAAAACCTGATGCGGCCCAGCCTCGCCCAGACCCTCGCTCCAGTGGCCCCCCAAGTAAATTGAGTTTGAGACCTCTGGTGTAAATAAAGTAGAGCTGATGGATGAGATGGTGTGAAGGCAGACTTGATCATTCTCGTGGACACAGCAGGACTCAATGCGAGTTGCACCACCAACACTGCCCATCCATTTTTCTTAATGATCATTTGTATCCAGTTCATTAAAAAATGAAGGGGAGTAGCAGAGTGTGTTATGCCTGTACTCATTAAACACAGAACTGCGAAAGGCCTCCAAAAATCTGTGTAATGATTTAGTGCTAATCTCTTACGCAAAGATTGCATAACATTGTAGTAAAAGTGACGACACAATGATCAGTTTGTTTGCAAAGACTTGGAGCATTCAGCTCATGTTGAATGTGTTCTAAAGAGATTTTACATCGAGAGTCCACCAAGTGACTACAAGTAGCATTCTTTAGTGGCTGCGGGATTATCCCTCCATCCATTTTCTTATCCTCACAAGGGTCGTGGGTATGCTGGAGCCTATCCCAGCTGTCTTGGGGCCAATCACAGGGCACATATAGACAAACAACCATTCACACTCACATTCATACCTATGGACAATATGGAGTCGCCAATTAACCTAGCATGTTTTTGGAATGTGGGAGGAAACCGGAGTATCTGGAGAAAACCCACACACAGGGAGAACACAGAGATACCCAAGTGGGGAATCGAACCCAGGTCTTCCCGATCTCCTGAGTGTGTGGCCTACAGCTAATCACTCAACCACCATGCGGCCTCTGCAGGATGATCACAGATACAAAAACAATGATCTTGGATGCCCGCGTTAACGATGCAACTCTTTCAAGCTCAACTCAACAACAGTGCTGCTGAGATGAAAATTAAACCCACTCACTGGGTTAGCACTGGGCTTCCTCTAGTCCGAGTTTAGGTAATATGCTGCCCCACTGGTTGGGATTTTGAATGAATGAAAATTGTGGAATTAAAACAGACACTGTGGTGCTAATCGCTCAGGCATGGGTGACGTACATCCGAGTCAAATCAGCTGAGCAGAACAGAACATTAGTATTGGACAGAATGACCATTATGACCCCCCCACCCCACCGCCCTTCTGTATGCGCGCAGCAGACTCAGCAGGTCCTCGCTGCCTTTCGTCACTTTTAAAAAGGGAACAAAGAGGCAGGCCGATGTAGTTAGTGAGAGTGAGGCTGTGCTGCAAGAAGGATTTATTATATCAGTCACTAGAGTATATGATATAAAGATCAAACATAAACAGAGCCTTTGCAGTCATTGTGGGAACCGCGTGCTGATCTTCATCTGTGTACATTTATGTAAAAAAGGCCACCAACTATTCTATCTTAAAAACCTGATATCAGGTTGGGGTTAACGCTGCTGTCAATCAGCCTGCAAACGGTCATAATATATTTCAAATATTACTACACATCATATGTCGTCCTTCTTTTATTATTCATGTTAACTTATTGTACTGAGCAGCCAGGACAGGGACACTTTTAACTGCTACTGCTATATGGAAATAGTAAGTTCCATTTACAATTTTATGGTTGGCAACAAAGTTTTCCTCCATTACTGGTACTAATAATAAAACCACACACGCAAAACTAAATCACAACACACAAAAATACTAGTGGAGTTAACTCTTTAGATCTGAGTCACTCACTCTTTTTAATTATTTTTTCATGTTAATACAGTTTGTCTATTAAAAGGATAAACAAAAAAGTGTGGTTAAAAAAAAAAAGATCCAAATCCAAATGTTTTCAGGTACTTGAAACATTAAAACATGTGGGCCGTACGGTGGATGAGTAATGCCCAGCTAGGAGACCTGGGTTTGATTCCCCGCTCGGGCATCTCTGTGTGAAGTTTGCATGTTCTCCCCGTGTGTGGGTTTTCTCCGAGTACTCCGGTTTCCTCCCACATTCCAAAAACATGCTAGGTTAATTGGTGACTCCAAATTGTCCATAGGTATGAATGTGAGTGTGAATGGTTGTTTGTCTATATGTGCCGCCTCTCGCCCGAAGACAGCTGGGATAAGCTCCAGCATGCCCGCGACCCTCGTGAGGATAAGCGGTAGAAAATGAATGAATGAATAAACATATATTGAATGCAATTGAGAGCGCAGACCTCACAGCTAGGAGACCAGGGTTCAATTCCACCCTCGGCCATCTCTGTGTGGAGTTTGCATGTTCTCCCCGTGCATGCGTGGGTTTTCTCCGGGTACTCCGGTTTCCTCCCACATTCCAAAAACATGCTAGGTTAATTGGTGACTCCAAATTGTCCATAGGTATGAATGTGAGTGTGAATGGTTGTTTGTCTATATGTCCCCTGCGACCAGTCAAGGGTGTACCCCGCCTCTCGCCCGGAGACAGTTGGGATAGGCTCCAAGTGGTAGAAAATGAATGAATGAATGCAATTGAAACAAAAACGGTGGCTTTGACTCTGTGGAAGGAAGTCAGTGACAAATACCTTTCAGCTCACACACGCCTCCACCCCGTCAGGATGCATTGGTACTACACGTGCCTTCCGTATGACATTTCTATCTATTTTTTGTCTGATTAACAAAAATGATATCACACTTTAAAGACATTACACAGGCTGTAGAAAGGCATGCGTATAATATATGTTTGCTTTCTTAATGCCTCATTATAAAGAGCTACAGGGGGAAGAAGAGGATTTCTTAGATGTTTTTGATCATTTTCATTTTTTTTTTGTGCAGCGGTTCAGTAGTAGGAAGAGCTACACAATGCACTGTACATTATGACTACTTCACACAATGTGAAATATGTAAAACCAATCCTTCCAAATAGAGATGGCGTGAGTGCTCAAAGAGTGACGGGAAAGAGGCGATATTAGCCTGTCAGCTGTTTCAGACATTCACAGTGCAGATGACAAGCCCAATACATGGTTATTAGGCTTAGTCCGGGCCAGCTGACCAAGGCGGGGATGAGTTGGGGTGCTGGAGGGAACTTCAGCCCTATAGAGACACTCTCTAATCCAAACAGAGAATCAGGGTGTGGAAGCGGTCAAACTTGTCAAGCATTTGTCCGAAAGGGAGGAGGGGAAGCTGGGACGAATGCATGCCGGTGCTGGAGCTGTTGGGGTAATGCGGCAGAGAGCAGAAAGTTTGTATTCATGGCTACTATCTATAGACCGGAGTGGTGCCTGTGACATGGCAGCTGCTCCCTGGAGAGCTGTGACACATTAACCTTCAACCAGCTGTCTTGGCCAGACGCTTCAACACGAGCGGAACTTTGCAGAACACAGCTTCGGACAAACCAGCACTATATTACATATATATATATTTTACGATGTGTTAAACTGTTCAGGAAAAGAAGATTAAAAGTTCTGGGAAAGATGTGTGTCCCCCATTATACGGAATACTGGCCCATCATCTGATCCCGGGCGGAACACATGGGGGATCAGCTTGTGCATGGCTACAGCTGTTTCGATGCAGGTCAGGTTACCCGGGCCACCACCGGCCCGGCCCCAAGGCCCTCACCAAGGAAACGACCCCACGTCAAAACAACACGGGCGGGGTGATGGTGCACACTCCCCTGAAACTCAGTGGCTTCCTGCTGAGTGAAACAAACGCAACCTCACACCACCCACCTATACACCTGAAATAGGGAATTTCCTCCATTTAGTACATCATTCGGAACTCTTGCACCAGCTCTATGGCAAGAACGGCATTCTGCCTTTACAAAGATGATAAATCGCAAGTTCTGTGTGGGACTGCGTAACACACACAGACATTTACCCATACTGCACAAATATATTCATCAGTATAGCTCAGCATTGGAGTCGCAACAATCTGACTGGATACTTGGAAATGATGCCATGACATCATTGCTACATCATTAGCACACTTGCGCAAGTGCAGAAGTTGAGACACAGTAAGACACTGTGTTGTTACAAACACAAATACTATCACAGCGCTATGATCCAGGCTAGCATTTTTAGTTTTTTTATAGCGATGGCGGTCATTATGTCACCAGCAAAAACATTGACTTTTGAGACCTGAAGTGATTGCATTTGATGGGTCCAAGACACCATTGTTCTGTAGACAAACGACCATAACGAAGCTCTGTTTCTGTGAAAAAGTGTCGTATTAAAACCCCAGAGATAGCACTGCATTGAAACATGATTCAAAGAATGGGGAACAGGTGTGTCCAAAGTGCGGACTGAGGGCCATTTACAGCAAAAATGTCTCAATGTAAAGACAAAAAGATGAAATGTTGAAATAATAACCCTGCTAGCAGGACAGCACAGGTTCACTTCAACAACGAAATCAGTCTCTCTACCAGCTTGTTTTAATGATGTGTAAAATATTAAACATAGGTTAAAAGCTTCACTTCAACAAAAGTCGTTGATTACTTTTATTTTGATTTGTGCAGAAAAAAAACTGTCATGGGCACTAGGTCTTGGACGATAATAAATTAATCAATCTATCACACATTATAGGAATATGAACTCAATCATTTCACCAGCCACAGTATATTACCATCTACATGAGTGTCTGAAGAGAGTTCTAATTGTCCATTGCTTTCACCACCATGGAGCATTTGTGAGATAGAACAACGGCATGAACAGAGTGAGCCTTTTTATCAGCCAGTCTCATTTTCTTGGTGGGTGGAAGCGGGGCTGCTAAGCATACGCTGAGTGCAAAAAAGTAACATAATAGAAATTAAATTTGTTGACTGCAATATATTATACAGGGGCGGCACGGCGGTCGAGTGGTTAGCGCGCAGACCTCACAGCTAGGAGACCAGGGTTTGATTCCACCCTCGGCCATCTCTGTGTGGAGTTTGCATGTTCTCCCCCGTGCATGCGTGGGTTTTCTCCGGGTACTCCGATTTCCTCCCACATTCCAAAAACATGCTAGGTTAATTGGTGACTCCAGATTGTCCATAGGTATGAATGTGAGTGTGAATGGTTGTTTGTCTATATGTGCCCTGTGATTGGCTGGCGACCAGTCCAGGGTGTACCCCGCCTCTCGCCCGAAGACAGCTGGGAAAGGCTCCAGCACCCCCGTGAAAATGAATGAATATATTATACATGTCGTTATTGTTCTTTTTTTAAATGTAAAGTTAAAGTCTTGTCTCTTTGTCATATTTATCCGATCTTGTGTATCGTCCCATTTTGTAACAACCCCACTCATAAATGGTATGCCCTTTTTGACACGCAATCAATTAGCGTAGAGGCATATGATCAGTTTGCAATGGCATGACTTTCAAAGCTGACAATGACAATTTCGGTTGTTCAAAGGCAAAAAAAAAGTTGGACAGTGAGGAATGGCAATCAAATAAGCATGTGTGTCTTTGCAAAGCAGTGACAGTCCGTCATTACTTCATAAAAAGTCCATAGTGATGTGAATAACGTTTACAACATCCCAGACCCAAGTTGACAGTTTTCCTAACCTGGCAGCAGTACCGTGATAACGATTCACGCAGGTACACAAAGTTCCTGGCCATTTTTCTGTGCTCAAAAATGCATAGAAAACTTAGAGAATCTTCTAGCAACTGTTGCCACTGTTGTCTAAAACAGCTGAGAGGGCTTACAGCAGCTAATACAGCCTATATTCTGTATGTGTGTGACGGGTGTGTGTGTGTGTGTGTGTGTGTGTGTGTGTGTGTGTGTGTGTGTGTGTGCGCGCGCGCTTTCAACCTTTTTAGCACTGTGTTGCAGGTGAGGATTCTTCCAAAATGTGGGTCAGGCAGGGAATGAAAGTAAAACAAGACGACGCATGCCGATAAGCAAAGACAGGAGACCCCACTCTGTCGTTTTTAACAACTCAAGTTAAACAGCAATGCTGGCGTACTGACGATAAAGTCGCTAGCACTGTTTGTTTTCAACACAGCCATTGACAACAGCGCTATTATTCACACATAGTGTTACAGTAAACACATTTTCTGCATTGTTGCGTGTCACAAACAGCGGTGTCAGTTGCTACAAGCGCCGTTTATTGAATCTTTTTTTTAAATCGATATTTCAAGTAAAGACTCACCAGAAACGATGAGGGTTGCTCCGACCGGATTCCCCGACCTCGGAGCTTCTCCTCGGGCCGGACGCCGTCTTTCCTTGCCTACTGCTGGCGTGGTTATAACCGCCGGGTGCCTCTTCTTCTTCTTTAGTTTGTGGTTTATTTTGCTTTAGTCTAATAAACAACCCCAATTCGCTTCCAACATGGCTGGCTTTTAGGTTTTAAATCTGTGGCTGAAAAATGTGACGCGTTCCAGCCGTCGTTTTTTCGTGCAGGGACCATGATAGTGAGGGATCCGACGATTAGTGCCTGCTGCTTGCCTGGCAGAGGCTCGTCCTGTCCGACTGCCTACCGGGAAACAGCGTCCCTTGGTGGCCAATAAGGAAGACACAGGCGGGAAGCGGGTGAGTTTGGTCCTACAGTGTCCTCTACTGGTAGAAATGTGGCATAAGTCTAACTCTATATATATATACACTGACATGTTGGACAAAAGTATAGAGCAGGGGTCTCAAACTCAATTTACCTGGGGGCCACTGGAGCTAGGGTCTGGGCAAAGCTGGGCCGCATCAGGTTTTCCACCCAAAACCCCGCATTTATTAAAAACAGAAAAATATACAAACTTTTTCAGTGCTTTGGTTCCGATTTTCTACAATAAAAGCTCTGATAAAACATTCCACTGTTCTCAAATATCTTAATTTTTATTTTTCTGCACAAAATATGATGAAAAAATAAATAAACAAATCAAGAATAAAGAAAATCAATCAATCAGTAATACATAAATATAATAATAATAAAACGGCAAATAATAAAAACTTAAGAAACCACATATAGTTAGTGGGTAGACAAATTATTTTTTTCAGATTAAAATTAACAAAGCATTATTAGAGCCCTGTAGACATGACAAAACACGACTATAGTCACATTTATACTCTTTTTACTTACAACATATTGCGCAACTGCAGGGTCTTGAGACACATGCTAACTCGCAAACTAGAGAGCTAGCGACCTAAACAGTAGCCTTCGAGTTATTTCCTTTAAACTTAAATAGCCAAAAACGTACCACTTCCACACGGATAGGGAGGATAACTATTAACAGTTATTTAACCTTTAACATGAACATTAATCAAACGTAATATTTTTTTCTGGGTACATGATACCATACAGCATCCATATCAAACTTGCGCGGGCCGCGCTAACATTAAACTTTCATATGAAGGCGGGGGCCTCAAACTAGTGTCCTGCGGGCTACATTTGGCCCGCGGGCCGCGTGTTTGAGACCCCTGGTATAGAGACACCTGACCAAATACTTTTGTCCACATCGCATGTTTAATCTCTAGTTGTTGTTTGCGGTTATTGTTGCAATAGTTGCAAAGTACAATAGTAAATACAGAAGAAGAAGAATATTACTATACACATTCACCAACCAAGCCACAATATATTGTGCTGCTGGATCATTTCCTATTCTAATGTACAGTCCATGACTGGAATATTGCCAAATGAATGCCTGTTTATTTTGCTGCAGTTTTGTAGCCACTTTCAAGGCAGAGGAAACAGAGCCCCATTCTTGTTCCATCCCACTTTCCTGGGCACCAGCTCGTCCACATGCTAAAGACAGTTTCAACATTCACACTTTTTTTCCGCAAGGGCCTAAATTCAGGTGAGAAAAAGTCCCACAGCAAACATAAGTCTGCATACTTTCCTGCAGAACTTGATGTGGTAGCAGAGAAAGAGCGTCCTTATTGAGGGCCTCATTTCGGAAGTTCCTACAGAGCCTTGCTTGTTTTCTCACACCTCAGTGTTGTTGTTTTTGTCTGTCATCCATCAGCTTCTGGTAAAGATGTACTTTAATCATTTGGATTTAAAAATAAAAGTCTACATTAAATATCCTGTGTGATTCCTGTAGTTGTAAATAAATACATCTATAGTGTACTGATAATACTACACAACGTCACAACATAACACTGGCTACAGATCTTCTATATGACATTTGTTGTCAGGACCTACTGCAGAAACACTATTCAAAGATCCTCTATATGACAGGAGCATTCTGCTATTTTTTTTTTAGGAACAACTACAAAAATGTCAAAGATCCTCTGTATGACAGGAGTGTTCTGCAGTTTGTTGTCAGGACCTACTGCAAAACACTATTCAAAGATCCTCTATATGACAGGAGCATTCTGTTATTTTTTTAGGAACAACTACAAAAATGTCAAAGATCCTCTGTATGACAGGAGTGTTCTGCAGTTTGTTGTCAGGACGTACTGCAAAAACACTATTCAAAGATCCTCTATATGACAGGAGCATTCTGCTATTTTTTTTTCAGGAGCAACTATAAAAATGTCAAAGATCCTCTGTGTGACAGGAGTGTTCTGCAGTTTGTTGTCAGGACCTACTGCAAAAACACTATTCAAAGATCCTCTATATGACAGGAGCATTCTGCTAATTTTTTTTAAAGGAACAACTACAAAAATGTCAAAGATCCTCTATATGGCAGGAGTGTTCTGCAGTTTGTTGTCAGGACCTACTGCAAAAAAACTATTCAAAGATCCTCTATATGACAGGAGCATTCTGCTATTTTTTTAAGGAACAACTACAAAAATGTCAAAGATCCTCTGTATGACAGGAGTGTTCTGCAGTTTGTTGTCAGGACCTACTGCAAAAACACTATTCAAAGATCCTCTATATGACAGGAGCATTCTGCTATTTTTTTTTTAAAGGAACAACTACAAAAATGTCAAAGATCCTCTATATGGCAGGAGTGTTCTGCAGTTTGTTGTCAGGACCTACTGCAAAAAAACTATTCAAAGATCCTCTATATGACAGGAGCATTCTGCTATTTTTTTTAAGGAAAAACTATAAAAATGTCAAAGATCCTCTGTATTACAGGAGTGTTCTGCAGTTTGTTGTCAGGACCTACGGCAAAAACACTATTCAAAGATCCTCTATATGACAGGAGCATTCTATTTTTTTTAGGAACAACTACAAAAATGTCAAAGATCCTCTGTATGACAGGAGTGTTCTGCAGTTTGTTGTCAGGACCTACTGCAAAAACACTATTCAAAGATCCTCTATATGACATGAGATGTAGACGTAGTGATGTGCATGCAATCACAAACAAAGCAAAGACACACAATGCCTTTCTGCATGAATCAGTGTATTCCTTGGCACCGCGTTAAATCTGGCTTATTATCATATCCGAGTGGTCACTCCCTTCTTTTGACAAACAGTCCAGCTTTGACCCACCTCTCACATACTCACCTCTCCCTCCTACTCCTCTCTTCATCAGTGTCCACTTTGGATGAAGAAGTGAACATGTCGTACACTTATTGGACCTTTCTGGTGCTCCTCACTGTGCTCCTTGCACTCTCCCGTGAGTCTCATGCAGGGAGACGATTATAATAATTTTGGATACAGTATGTCAGCATCATGTTTTTGTGCTCAGTGTCTCCACAGGCTGACTCTGCAGCTGTACCCGGCAGCCAGGATGTTGCTAAGGAGCCACAAGGTGATGCATCAGACGGCTAACAATGTTTGAGTTTGTACTGAGTCTCATCTTCCTCCCACATGTATCGTAGGTCCGCTGAGGAGGATCTTCATGAAAGAGGCCGACGCATCGACCTTCTTCAGGAGGCGCAGCAGGCGGGCGGTGAAGTCACCCGATGAGCTGAATGGTGAGATCAGGCACATCCTTCTGTATTTGATCTCAGCTTTGAGTGTTTGGATGTTAGGATAAAGGGTTGATACAATACAAAATATTGATGCAAAATCCTTATTTACATGAAACAAAATTATTTTAGTTTTAACTTATTAAAATGTCATTAATTTTAATAAATGAAGGGAAATAACATTTTCATTATACATTTAAAATTTTTTATTTATTTGTAATGTTATATTTTTATTTTATTGTTTTTTTATATAAATTATGTTTTCAAAATACATGCAGTGTAAGTCAATTAAAAAAAATTTGTTGTATGTTTTTATTCACACATATTACCCGAGCCCAAACACCTTAAATGAATTTGAAGTGATAAATTAACAATGAAACACCTCACCAAATGGACATTATACATTTTAAAAATTTATTTATTTGTAGTATTATATTTTTTATTTTATAGTTTTTTGTATAAATTATTTTTTCAAAATATATGCAGTGTAAGTCAATTTTTAAAAATATTTTTGTATGTTTTTTTTCACACATATTACCCAAGCCCAGACACCTTAAATGAATTTGAAGTGATAAATTAACGATGAAACACCTCACCAAATGGACACACAGTCAACATGTTTTTCCCTAATGAGTACTTCTACTGCTGCTGTTGTTTGCACCCTCAGTATGTGCAGCAGGGCCCAGGGGGCAACCCGGAGTTCCAAGACACACACTAACACACACACACACACACACACACACACACGGGTGTGACTATTCCTCGTTGTGAAAATTCACAGAATCTCGGATGTTTGACGTTCCCAAATGATGTAACGACTGCCGATGGGGTGGTGAGAGAACACGACGGGAGCAGGGTTTTTTTTCCCCCTTTTGAATTGGACTCCTGGTGAAAAGACTGATTGAGTGAGTGACAAGTGAGTGGGCGAGTGCGATGTGCTTATGATGAAGAGGCTTCTCCTGCCACATTAGAGAAAAATATCAAGCTTGAAGTTTGCAAGTGAAAAAAAAACATGGACAATTAAGCAGACTCTGTATTATATATGATTTCAATCAACTGAATTCATGAATTCAAGACAACTGTCAATCTCGGCAGGATAAAAGTTGTTTGACTGACAAGGGCGGAAGTCAAACCACAAAAAAACACATTGTATTACGTCACAGTGGCTTGCATTATCAGGGTTTACAAATTCCAGCAGGGATTCGTTACGAACACAAGTAAAGACCCGCACAAGGATTCTTTGGGTAGGTCAAAGGTCGTGACTCCACTGTATTCCTCTGGGCTAATGTGACTGCAGGAATATAAGACAAACCTGCCAGTGCAAACAGCAGCAGTAGAAGTACTCATTAGGGAAAAACATGTTGACTGTGGGGCGGCACGGTGGTCTAGTGGTTAGCGCGCAGACCTCACAGCTAGGAGACCAGGGTTCAATTCCACCCTCGGCCATGTTCTCCCCGTGCATGCGTGGGTTTTCTTCGGGTACTCCGGTTGAATGTGAGTGTGAATGGTTGTTTGTCTATATGTGCCCTGTGATTGGCTGGCGACCAGTCCAGGGTGGGCGAGTCCCGCCTCTCGCCCGAAGACAGCCGCGACCCTCGTGAGGAAAAAGCGGTAGAAAATGAATGAATGAATGTTGACTGTGTGTCCATTTGGTGAGGTGTTTCATCGTTAATTTATCACTTCAAATTAATTTAAGGTGTTTGGGCTCGGGTAATATGTGTGAATAAAAATATACAAAAATATTTTTTTAAATTGACTTACACTGCATGTATTTTGAAAACATAATTTATATAAAAAAAACAAAAAATAAAACTCTAATATTACAAATAAATACAATTTTAAAATGTATAATGAAAATGTTATTTCCCTTCATTTATTAAAGAGTAGGGTGTCACATGTCACGGAATCATTGATGTAGGTATGATGTATTATATCCTGTTTATATACGATACTTATCTATAGTATTAATGGGACTTCCTGTCTTCCCACACCACATACAGCATGCCTTTGTGGCGATTGCATTGTGCAAGACACGAAATAAGCTGACCCAATACTTTTGGTCATGTGGTTGCTTTCAGCTGAGCAGAGGCAGGTTCTGGCTGCAGACGAGCGCAGGAGAGAGTTCCATGAGGAGAAAAGGAATGAGTTTGAGAGCCACGCTGAAGAGGACAATGACGGTAAATCCAGCTTATTTCTTTTCTTTTAGCCCCATAAATCACTCTTGTATTGAAATGATGGGTTCGGTTCTCACCAAACAGAACAAAACGAGAGGACTCGAGAGAGCACGGAGCAGTGGAGGGAGTTCCACTACGACGGGATGCATCCTCCTTATGAATACAACCGTCAGAGCAACTGAGGGTGTGGATAAATTGGATTCAATCAGTTAGTCTTGCTTGTAACTCCCTTGTAGTTTTTGGTCAAAGACGCAAAGACACGTACAAACAAGCTTTTTTTTTTAATACATAACATTTGTGCATCAACATGCAACACATGCATTAGGAGGACTTCTGTTTTGTCCTATATTTTGGTGCTTTGTGAAGGAAGACGACAACATTGATAAAAAAGAAGCATTCAAGACTCCAGTAAACTTTTCAGATTTGTATTTACAGCAAACTCAGGCTCAGTCTTATTTATTTAGTCATCATTAATCTGTTTTGTACCATAAATAACTACACTTAATTTCAAAATATTAGTCTGCGTTCACACTTGTGGTTGGGTACTCATATTCATTCATTCATTTTCTACCGCTTTTTCCTCACGAGAGTCGCAGGGGATGCTGGAGCCTATCCCAGCTGTCTATGGGCGAGAGGCGGGGTACACCCTGGACTGGTCGCCAGCCAATCACAGGGCACATATAGACAAACAACCATTCACACTCACATTCATACCTATGGACAATTTGGAGTCACCAATTAACCTAGCATGTTTTTGGAATGTGGGAGGAAACCGGAGTACCCGGAGAAAACCCACGCATGCACGGGGAGAACATGCAAACTCCACACAGAGATGGCCGAGGGTGGAATTGAACCCTGGTCTCCTGGCTGTGAGGTCTGCACGCTAACCACTAGACCGCCGTGCCGCCCGTGGACATATTACTTTAGCAAAATGTCATCTGCGGGGTTGAATATGTAGGTTTATAGTCTAGCAGTACACGCTTCAATTTCATAAAAAAACTTCTAAAATAGACTTTTAAACAGCAGCATTGTTACATACACACAGGGAGACAACACATCCAATACATTGTCAGTTACATATTTGTCTTTTTAGTATCTTTTTAACACTGGTCAGAGCCTCTGATTTGCATTGGAGCACATGGGAACCAAACGGAACCACAGTTAACTTACAAGTGGACCGAGACCCGTCTTTTAAGTGGTTACGGCTCACTTGCTTAGTGGATGACCACGTTCCCACTTGACAAAACAAACCATAATCCCAGCAGAGCAAACATACCAGAGTTCCTTTTACCCAAACCAAACATGGCAAGTGTGAACGCACCAGCATAAGTTCTTACTCTCATGATGGAGAGAAAAAACAAAAACGAAAAAAAAAAACGAGTCTTTCTGCTAAATTCAACAGGCCGGTATGAAGGCAAAAGCAAACAAGTATCAGAAGCGGAGAACGACTTGTACAATCAACGCTTCTTCTTTGTTTTTTGCAGACATGTATTCACAATTCAAATACTTTGCAACTATAATTCCAAGTTTTAAAGGGAAACAAGTTATCCAGCACAAGTTACAGCAAGATACAGATAGTAACATTGTTTGTTTACACAAAGAAAGCATGGTGAAATCTATTGGCACATTAGAGTAATATGCAGTTACACAGTGTAGGTTGTACAAGGGTTGGGGTTTGGTTTGCTTCAAGCACATCCCTGAGAAGTCATGGCCTTCAAAGTCTTTTACATCAAAATAAAACTTGATTCGCTCTTTATCGTTCGCTGCAGTAGTGTTTCCGTTGGAAAATAAATAATCCCACAGTTGAGGTTGTGTTTCACTTTTACAGCAAAGCGCACACAGAAAAAAAAAAATATGTCGGGACCCTGTGAGCCACCGTAGCAAAAAGCGAAGATGATAGAGGCGTAAGCAGGCGATTTTACAACAAGTCACCACTCCGGGTGGAGTATTTACACAAGGCATACATCGGAGCATCAGATTGGACGACGCCGACAGCAGCTTGGATAAAAAGTTCCCTTTTAAGTGTGACGTTTCCTGCACTTCCTGCTTCAGGAACAACATTCAGTGTAGTCTACGCCCCTCTGTTCTTCCATGTCTGTAGGACAGTGGATGGGAAGCGCGAGGGGCTTCTCAAATTCCTTCTCCCCCCAAATTGCAGACACCGACGGGAGGCGGCGGGATAGGCGAACCGGGTAACCACTTGTCAGGGATTGTGCCCCATCTTAAAGCTCTGTGGTCTCCCAGCTCACCTCCCGCGGAACCTGGCGTCATTTAGTCCCAGTGTGGATGACCGTAACAGTGGAGGGGCGTGGCCTGGCCTGTTCCGCCACCAACTGCGATTCCTCCAGAACGGCAGAGGACGTGTCCTGATTGAAGGCCTTAGCAGCGGATGGCAGGGGGGATATTGGAGGAACTGTGGGTGAATACCAAACACTAAAATCAATGAATAAAATAACAATCATCCATGAGTGAGACCATGTGATATCAATATTTATCACATACTACAGTATTAATTGTCCCTGTACCCTAGAAACCGCCCATGAATGATACGGGAAAAGGCCGAAATGATACTGTGTCAAAGCCCAGGGCAGTGATACTGATAAAATATAGACTTTAACCATGTACAGTATCAGCCCCCGTAGCTGTCCACTGGTATCGTGCCCATGAAACAACCAATCAGAGAACAGCGCATGAGCGTGAACACACAGCGTTTGTTTTTCTGCCGTCTGTGCTCTGTCAACATGTCAGCGGTTGACACCCGGCGAAAGACAAATAGCAAACAGAATATTAGAAATGGAACGTTTTATCACCATTAATGAGGAGGACACTCTGATAAGATAAGATATTATTGTTGAAATATTTTTGCAATTGTTGTGTTTACACTGTTTAGATATAATACATGTAATAAACTGAACATTTTCTGGAAACAAAATGGTCTTTTGATTAAATAGTACGTGATAATAAGCTCATGATTAAATAGTATGTGATAATAAGATCTTCACATGGTTTGTCTGGTATCAGGCCCAGTATCATGCCCCCCCGCGTGCCAGTATCAGCCCGAGACCATGATACCTGGTCTGATACCAGACAAACCATGTGATAACCTATAACAGTCACACAGCACATTTTTAAATGTACTTATGAGCGCTATTGGCCAGGAGCGCCATATAGTTAGAACAATTCCAAGGGTCACGACTCCCAGGGCCCAAAAATAGGTAATTATCCAAAAAATTAAAAACGTGATTTTTTCCCATGGGGCTCAGCATTTCTGGCTGCATCACTGCTATTGGTTATATGATCTGAAAAAAGGAACCATAAAATCAACTTAATTTAGACAAAACAATTTTTTTATTTACTTACTCAAGAGAACATAGGGGATATAACTCATGAAACCTACACAGGACGAAACCTCTTTAAGGAGACTTTAGATTAGATTTTGCAATACTTTCAAAAATATGACTTCTGGCCTGCATGACATCATCAGCGAACCTTACAACATTTTGTTTCAGCCACTGCCACAAAAAGCTTTTTGACAATTTTTACTACTTTATTTGCATATATTGCTTTTTATCTGAGTTGAACAGTTAGAAATCACACATTTTTTGCATTTTTATTGCAAGTGGAGTCTTGTTCCACTGTTGTTCAATGTCATTGAACCAACTTTCTAACTTTTTTCCACGCTGTATTGATGGACTACTATACCTCCTCATATTTGGCCCCAAATGCGGATACTGTGAGAATAAAAAAGGGAAAGATTTGATGACCTTAGTGAGTGCTAATGTACATTGTTTGATTGGGTTAGAGCAAGGGTGCCCATTATGTTAATCACAAGCTACCGGTAGATTGCCTTATACTGTCTGTGTGTGAGCATCACAAAAGTAGCTTTCACAGTTTGCTTTTTTTGTAGCTCTTTTAGCAGCACTTATTACTAAAAAATAGGCTGCCGACATGCATGACATCACATGAGGCGCCAACATACCTCACAAGACCTCAGTTTAGCAAGCGTCCAAGGGTTACAACACTGATTTCAATAGAACAAAAGGAAGAAACAGAGGAAATTAACTTAAAGCGAGCAAACATTCAAAAGTAGGACGTTCCCCATTGCCAACCAAGTCTGTGACGCATTATCACACAGTTAAGGTAAATACGTGTCTGTGTGACTATGCAACTCCCCCGAGTGTTTGCCCTCTATTGCTTAAAGAGTGCTCTATTGTTTTGATGCGACTCCATGTTAACTATTTTTAGATTCATGTGCTAAACAAATGTTAGGTTGCCCTTTGTGCAGTGATGAGCTTGTATTAGAGACACTATACAGATACGTATACCAGTCGAGAAATCAGTCCCTGAAGTTGACTAAAGTCAGCGAGCAATAAAAGTAGACACCGTGCTGCAGAACCGTCGCCATGACAACAACCAAGCAACACGACATCAGCAGAAGTGGGGACTGCAAAAGTGAATAAGAGTGATAAAGCGGGTCCATTATTCATATCAGCGATCAAGACTATTGCTGCATATTACAGTGAGATGATGTGAAAATGGTGCATGATTTAATAGAAGCATTTAGATGGACTCTAATGATTACACTATAATCTATTAACCCCACAATTTAACATATAAATTATTTCTTTTGGTTAACAAGTGCCCTACTATTAAAGGGGACCTATGATACTTTTTGCACTTTTTTGCCCTAAAAATGTAGTTAGAATGTTGTATTCTCATGTTAAACGATGCCAAAGTTTCAGATAATTAGGTTTTATCATTTGGAAGTGAGCCCTGAAAGATGTTTAGGATGGCACTGAATGCCCTGTTTCAGAGAGCTTTTTCTAACACGTCACAGGGCCCTTTTATGGGCATGCACTGTAGGCCAGATACACTCTAGGACTGCCCTCACCACAGCTCTGCTTTGCTCCGTTTACGGTTGTTAGCTATGGCTCCCTAGAAATGTTTCATCGAAACATGCTCAGGCAGAAGCGGTTTGAATTGGTGATTCCCAGCGAGAAAAAACATTTTCAATATTTTCCATGGCATTTCACGCAGGGCTGTTTTAGTGAACATTAACCTGAAATATCCACTAAGGCCAGAAGAAGCCCGGGAAAGGTGCATTAATGTCGGACATGCTCGAATAGGTGCAGATTCTGGAGGATCAAGAAAGTTTTCTCTGCGGGTTATTGTGTGTAACTGCTCTATGAGTCCACAACTCAATACAAAGGGCCAAAAAATTAGCATAATCGGTCCCCTTTAAAATCAACATAGTATCAGGTTTTACTTTCATAGTGAGCATGCAAAGGAGAACTCACAGTTGTCGATGCCGAGTGGCGCACAGTCCACGGACTGACTTTTGGCTGGTGCTCGGCCAGCAGGGTTGGGCGCGGCCAAGGCGGTGGTGCTGTGGATACTGCTCCCAAAGCTGGTGCCCAGCTGTAGGCGCCTCATGTGGCGGATCACAGCGGTTGCGTTAAAGGCTTGCTGCATGCCCAAAAGAAAATGTTTTAATATCTACTGTATCTCCCAAACATGAGTAGACATCACATTTCTAGTGAGGCAGGTTTAGTGCGCTGCTTACCCTCCACTTGCTTTTGGCAAAGTTTTTCCGCATCTGTCGACTGACGGATTCGTGAATGTTCTTGCAGAGAGCCGTGTCTCCTGCAATCCTGAACAAAAAAAGACACTGTAAATCCCCTCATGCATAAACACAACAAAAGTATTGAGTCATAAAGCGAACAGGAAGTTACAATGGAAAAACACACAATACCACAAGAGGGCATATGTTCACTGTACCTGGGGTATTCTATGATCTGCAGTGATAAATTCCTTATACATACACACACACACAGAAGGCACACCACCTATGTGCTTGAAAAGGGACCAAGAGGAAAAAAAAGGAGGGCTAGCAAGCAGAAGTGGGCTCACAGCTGGGAGCCATGGCGACAACAGGGGTGACACGCTCTCCTTTATGAAAGATCTGCGTCATGCTGTTGTTTAACCACACAGATGTGTGGGGGTGTGTGAGTGGGCGCTGCAAGGTGCAAGGAGGGGGGTGGCCAGTTCCTCACCAGGGGTGCTCGAGAGCCTGGTCGCACGTAAACCTCTTTTCTGGATCCTTCTCCATGAGACAGCTGATAAAGTCTTTGGCTGTGGAAGAAAATACAATTTTTTTTACATTTTTATTCCTCACTTTTTATAACTAAAAAGGTGGTTTATATTGTACTTTTTAGTCATGTTCAAGATGCGATTTTCATAATACATGCTATTGTGGTTGTCATGGGATGCGGTAAAAGCAGGTAAACAAGTTGTGTGAGTTTATGTGTAACAAAGTGTTTTTTTTTTACTTTTATCAAGCTGTGAACAGTAGTTGTGTAACATTACCTTCCTTAATTGGTTATCTTAGCTTAAAAACAAAGTTCTTTACATTCTTCTCTCACCAGAATCTGATATGTCGTCCCAGTAGGGTGCGTCAAACTCGTAGTCGGCCTTGAGGATCTGCTCAAAGAGCTTGGAATCATTCTCGTCGTAGAAAGGAGGGTAACCACAAAGCCTGTCAAGATGGACAACACCACATATGTGTGTGTGTGTGTGTGTGTGTGAGAGAGAGAGAGAATGAGAGAGAGTGAGAGGTCATCCATTTGATGTTAAAAAGGATTTGCTGTGTTCTAATCGCATCCACTGGCACTTTGATATTTTTCATACAGCACGCAAAAGGAGACAGTTTAGACAGATTATAGAGACTACATTAATATTAAGAGGGAAAAAGTGGAATGAAACAGTGCATGGTAATCTGGAAAAATCCAGTGGAGTGTTTTGGATTATGAAACGGTTTCCAGTATTCCATAACCACCACAAAGAGGTGAACTATATTTAATGGATTATCTTCATTTCATTCTAAGATTCTCCTTTAGCCTAATGAGCTCTTTTAGGTAATTGGCTTGGGTGCTTCCTGTGACACTTTCCTCAAAAAGCTACATGGGTGCCAACGGATAAGAACAGTGTTGAGTACTTACAGAATATAAGCAATGACCCCGATAGACCAGCAGTCCACAGCTTTACTGTAGGGCTTCTGCGCTAACACCTCAGGTGCTGCAAGAAAGCAAAATATATTCATATTCACCTGGCCAAACAATGCCATTACTGTATGCAACGATGGCTGCCGTCATGCATGCGACAGATGGTTAAGATTAACCTACTGCTGGATTAGATTAGGTCATGTTGTCGGCAGGCAGGACATTTAGCCAACTCAGCGCTAACACGCTTCCTTCACAACACAAGAGCTCAGAGGGCAAGCCTCACCCACGTATCCCGGAGTCCCGCAGGCGGTGGCCATTACGTCACCAGTTCCCTCCATCTTGGACAGGCCGAAGTCGCTGATCATGATCTTTGACTCGTCGTGCGGGCTAAAGTAGAGAAGGTTCTCTGGCTGGACATTAAGACAGAAAAGAGTCAAGTGCGGATTCACTGTGCAGATTCATTTCTGAGATGTGCTCAGTATGCAAAAAATAGTTTTGATTTTAATCTGTTATGCAGACAAGTTAAACCAATGAACTCTGATCCTGTACATCCCATTACTCCTAATTTGGTAATGGTCAGTGGTGTCTAGATATCACAATAAATGAGGACCAATATAGTTGACCTCATGTTTCTCCAAGTATTTAACATTAATTCATTCATTCATTCATTTTCTACCGCTTTTTCCTCACAAGGGTTGCGGGGGTGCTGGAGCCTATCCCAGCTGTCTTTGGGCGAGAGGCGGGGTACACCCTTGACTGGTCGCCAGCCAATCACAGGGCACATATAGACAAACAACCATTCACACTCACATTCATACCTATGGACAATTTGGAGTCACCAATTAACCTAGCATGTTTTTGGAATGTGGGAGGAAACCGGAGTACCCGTAGAAAACCCACGCATGCACGGGGAGAACATGCTAACTCCACACAGAGATGGCCAAGGGTGGAATTGAACCCTGGTCTCCTAGCTGTGAGGTCAGTATTTAACATTTTTAATTTAATTATTTTCAAATGGCATATTAAACTGAACAACTAAAACTAAAACAACAAAAAATGTCATTTACTAGACAATATTATTATAAAAATAAAAAATTATGAAAAAAAATTATATTGTTAGTTTTAGGTTTTCTATGAAATTCATATATTTTTAAATAAATTGAACAATACAATATTTTATTTAATACATTTTGTTGTATATTATTTTATTTATTAGTACTAATTTATTATACACATTTTATACACATTAATTTAGCCACTGAATCATTAAGTATGTAAGTATGATTACTGTAATGTGCTGCTTTCTGGTCTTCCAAAGTCTTGTTTGAAAAGCCTGCCCCCTTGTTGGAGGGATGGACCAGCAGAGGTTGCTGCTGTCTGGAACTCATCCCAAGAACCGCGGCTGACCAACACTCCTGATGTCACTACATCTATGAACTTGACTACTATGTTATTTGAGTTCACTTTGTATATACTTAGTATATTGTGTTTTATGTTGCCCACTCGATTCTCCCCTTCTGAGGTCCCTTCTCAAGGTTTTGAGTTTTTCCTTGCCTGGATGGGGGTCCAGATCAGGGGATGTCGCCCATCGTTTATTGTCGCCTATTGTTGTCTGCTTCTAAAGCCCTCTGAGGCGCTTTTGTAATTAAGGGTTACATAAATAAACTTGACTTGACTTTGTATTAACTATTGAGTAACGTGTTAACTATACCTTCAGGTCTCTGTGCACGATACCCATGGAGTGGAGGTAGTTGACGGCATCCAAAACTTGCCGGATGAGCCGACTGGCATCCATCTCAGTGTAGAAGCCCTTCTCTACAATGCGGTCAAAAAGTTCACCCCCAGACACCCTGTCAACACAGCCATGACACATACATATATGTGTCAGAATGTGCTTGTTTGCATGCCAATCATCAACCACTCCCAATGACCATTTTGACAAGCTGTGTTTGGGGCGTCATTTCCAAACCTTTTAGAGGTGCAGGAAACCAGGCCAAAAGACTGCTTTGCTAGTGCATTAGTCATAAACAAATAATTGTAATTGTATGTGAGGGATGGAGGGGGTTGAGAAGGTTGCAAAAGGTCAACACAACACAATGTGTACTTATCCAAAGTACTGTCGAGGATACCACATGGAATAAAATGCATACAAGACACTACTAGTTTCCTAGTTGCCATTAAAATGGATCATCGCTGACATTTGAAGCTGTTCAATGAGCACTTCAAAGTCATTTTGCACAAAGAAGTGACATGATAAATGGAAAATGTACATCATTTGAAAATGCACTACAATGCATTACAATGCACTAAACCAGGGGTCGCAAACACGCGGCCCGCGGGCCAAATGTGGCCCACAGGACACTAGTTTGAGGCCCCTGCCTTGATATGAAAGTTTAATGTTAGTGCGGCCCTCGCAAGTTTGATATGGATGCTGTATGGTATCATGTACCCAGAAAAAATTATTACGTTTAATTAATGTTCATGTTAAAGGTTAAATAACTGTTAATAGTTATCCTCCCTATCCGTGTGGAAGTGGTAAGTTTTTGGCTATTTAAGTTTAAAGGAAATAACCTGAAGGCTACCGTTTAGGTCGCTAGCTCTCTAGTTTGCGAGTTAACATGTGTCTCAAGACCCTGCAGTTGCGCAATATGTTGTAAATAAAAAAAAAAGTATAAATGTGACTATAGTTGTGTTTTGTCATGTCTACAGGGCTCTAATAATGCTTTGTTAATTTTAATCTGAAAAAATAATTTGTCTACCCACCAACTATATGTGGTTTCTTAAGTTTTTATTATTTGCCGTTTTATTATTATTATTATTATTATATTTATTTATTACTGATTGATTTTCTTTATTCTTGATTTGTTTATTCATTTTTCATCGTATTTTTGTGAAGAAAAATAAAAATTAAGATATTTGAGAACAGTGGAATGTTTTATCAGAGCTTTTCTTGTAGAAAATCGGAACCAAAGCACTGAAAAAGTTTGTGTATTT
Organism: Doryrhamphus excisus; assembly: GCF_030265055.1. NCBI lineage: Eukaryota > Metazoa > Chordata > Actinopteri > Syngnathiformes > Syngnathidae > Doryrhamphus > Doryrhamphus excisus. The sequence goes on from NC_080471.1 coordinate 13,562,357, forward strand.
TTCTGTTTTTAATAAATGCGTTTTGTTTGTTTTTTTGGAAAACCTGATGCGGCCCAGCCTTGCCCAGACCCTAGCTCCAGTGGCCCCAGGTAAATTGAGTTTGAGACCCCTGCACTAAACTATTCAGATAATTTATTTAAAAGTACAATTTGACTAGTAACACTTATATTACCGTTTATATTAATTCTTTTATTTTTTTTCTGGACATGTCATATATTCATACGGCTCAATCATGATAGCTGCCAGGAATGGGGTAGTCTCCAAAGACAGCATTGCAATCCTCCCTCTGAGCGAGTGTGGAGTCATTTTCTGCTTTGAATTTGATCTCGTTGGAACTTTTCTGTTACTTTAGACAAGTTTTGCTGTGTATTAAATACAAAATGCATATGTGCAATAAAGACCAACAGTACTAAAATGAACTGAAACACAACCACACTGACATGTGATGTCAGAATTATGAATGACTACAAGATGAATGCCCTTTGAGTTGTTTGACACGTAGGTAATGAAAACATTCCATCAAGAAAGAATGAAACCTGTGTACTTACAGCTGCATTATGAGGTACAGGTGGTTGGAGCTCTCATAAATGTCCTCCAGAGCAACAATATTCTCATGCTTTATCCTGCGGAAACACAAACGGCACTGATGATATTCAATTATCTCCTTGCTTTTGTTAACAACATGCCCTTCTAATTGGGAATGAATCATTAGCAGCCTTTAAAGCATTTGTGAAGAGGATGTATTTTGTGAATGATGCATCACGGAGGAGGAGGAGGAGGGGGCAGCATGGAGGAGGGAGTGGAGAGAGGCGGAGGGACTAATCAATGAGCCATGAAGCGGCAACCCCCCCCATCAGCGAGTAACAAAGACCTTCTGAGTCTGCGTCCACACAACCTGCAATGACTAGGTGTTGAGTAGAAGGAAACGAGCGAGGATGGATGAACGGGGTTCTCAAAAGGACTTTGTCGTTTTAGTCATTAAGTTACAATGAGGGCCCACTTTAATTAAAGGCTGTCAGACGACCAGAAGACATTTTCAACATGACAAAGGAGGAGTAGAGGATGGGGATGAGAGAATAATAAAAAGCAGCATAAGCAGGAGGTTGGCAACTGTAACCAGGCAACTAGAATCAATGCTTCAAGAGTAGTGACTGATCAGTCAGCTCCTCGTAGGGAGGGGGGGGGGATTTACCCATCACGCTATGGAGGAGGACCCAGTCACCTGGTGGCAATGTCGTGTGTGTGTGTGTGTGTGGGCGCAGTATTGAAACACGACTGAAAAATGTCATGCACGAGCACCAAACTTGTTAAAGCTGTATACATTAACAAGGAGCTGCAAACCAACTAAAAAGATTGCAGCATTTTTGCTCTTGGAACCTTGTTGTATAAACGACCAAGCAGCACAGCTTTTATTCGTTTTTAGAATTGAAGGCTGAATTGGCGATGAACTCTGGAGAAAGGTGGCTGAATCTCCTCTTGCAGAGCGTGACTGGAAGCTAGCAGGGGTTAGCTTGTGTGGTTGTGTGTGAGCGATATTTTGTTGCAATCCTACTGTTGGTTACCGCCAAGTATTGTACTACGTTTTGCCTCAGTTGCCTCTGTTTCTAAAAGGAAGTAGGCGCAAAGAAGTGGCGTTGTGACACTATACCTACTTCCTAAGAACAGCAATCTCATTCTCCAGACTGGTCTCCTTCCCCTTTAGAGCCTTTTTGGGGATGCATTTGATGGCGACCATCTTTCCCGTGGCCTTCTCCCGAGCCATCACCACCTCGGAGAATGCACCACTGCAGCAGACAGACAAGAAAGAAAGAAAAAAAAGACAAGAAAGTGACATATGAGCCTGCTTCACATGCACTCGGACAATATTGACACAGAAAAGCCAAAGCAGATATTGGACATTCAGGGTCAAAGTACACAAACAGTAATTTGTGAGCCAGCAAGGACTCTGACAAGGACCCACTAGCCATGCAGTCTTTTAGAAAAAAAGAGAGAGAGTGCCTCATGCATGGAACATCCGCGTCCATCCACCTTCAAACACAAATTAAGGCAATATTTGCTCAGGCAATCAGTGTGTGTTGCTATGATACCACATTCAAGGCTTTCATACATTTTGCTGAGCAGGCTTTTCTTACTTACACCTCCTCCTTCCTCTTGTGTTATGACCTCAGCAAGACCAATGTAAAGAAAAGGTTGGTGATCTGATTCCCATTGATTCTTATGGTGTGATAGACTGGACTTTTTTTTGCCAAACAACAAGCATATACAGCAGACTAGACGTGTTTCTTGCATGTGACTCGACTATTTGGCTTATTTCACTTCATAAATTCTTGATAAACTGAAACTTATTAGGTTTGCATGCAAGATTATGCAAATGTTGCATTGGCCATTGCAAGAATATGAGCAACAGCTGCAACAACAGAAAAGACATTTCATGTCTGATTCAGCTGCTAATTACAGTCCACATAAATCCATTTGGCCTTTGATCACTACGAAGTCCAAATCTGAGCCCAAAGGGAGGTCTTCAAATTTAGTCCACAGCTGTCATGAATTACTATAAACATATTATTATATTATGATCTTTTATTAAACTGCTGGAATTGTGATTAGTCTCACGGATGAATGAAGTTACTACTAACCAGCTACCTATGCGTGAAAGGAAATAGTGCTCATATGCTAGCATGCTAATTGTTGAGATAACATTGAATAGCGGCAGTGAAGCTGAAATTTACAACTGTTTGGTGAGTCTTAATTTAGAAAATAATTTAATTTTATAATAATTTAATAATTTCCCCTCCTAACAATAGTAAATATAGACACCATCTGGATTGTTTCACTTAGAAATTTAAATAATAAATAAATAAAAAGTCAATACTGCATAGTGGCTAACATGGGAGATTCCATTATGTTCTCAGCGTGTAATCAGTCCCTCCCTGCAGGCTCTAAACTGGCTGCACTAAGTCCCACCGTGGTCATCAAATCCACGCTAATCCCGCACTCCATCCACCCACTTGTGGTACTGGGGGTGGGTTGGTCGATGCACCACACACACACACACACAAACAAAAAAAAATACACTGGGACTGAGGAGGTGGGAATAAATAAAAGCAAACAATCGTTGGGTTGTATGTTCGGTATGTTCACATTGGACGCCTCGGTCAGAAAGGGACACGCTAGGAGGAGGAGCATGTGACACATTTGATCATATAACTTCATGTCAAAAATACTGGGTGCAAGAAAAGAAACTCAGGATTTTCTCACCGCCAACGCTCTGTGCCAATACAAGGGGTTAAAACAGTGTAAACCAGGGGTCTCAACACGCAGCCTGTGGGCCAAATGTGGCCCACAGGACACTAGTTTGAGGCCCCCGCCTTGATATGAAAGTTTAATGTTAGTTTGATTAGTTAGATGTTAGTTTGAGTTTGATATGGATGCTGTATGGTATCATGTACCCAGAAAAAATATATTACGTTTGATTAATGTTCATGTTAAAGGTTAAATAACTGTTAATAGTTATCCTCCCTATCTGTCTGGAAGTGGTAAGTTTTTGGCTATTTAAGTTTAAAGGAAATAACTTGAAGGCGACTGTTTAGGTCGCTAGTGCTCTAGTTTGCGAGTTAGCATGTGTCTCAAGACCCTGCAGTTGCGCAATAAGTTGTAAATAAAAAGAGTATAAATATGACTATAGTCGTGTTTTTTTAATGTCTACAGGGCTCTAATAATGCTTTGTTAATTTTAATCTGAAAAAAATAATTTGTCTACCCACCAACTATATGTGGTTTAAGTTTTATTATTTTCCGTATTATTATTATTATTATTATATTTATTTATTTATTACTGATTGATTGATTTTCTTTATTCTTGATTTGTTTATTTATTTTCATCTTATTTTGTGAAGAAAAATAAAAAATAAGATATTTGAGAACAGTGGAATGTTTTATCAGAGCTTTTATTGTAGAAAATTGGAACCAAAGCAAAGTTTTTAAATTTTTTTTGTTTTTAATAAATGCATTTTTCTTTTTTTTGGAAAACCTGATGCGGCCCAGTCTCACCCAGACCCGAGCTCCAGTGGCCCCCAAGTAAATTGAGTTTGAGACCCCTGGTGTAAACACACACACACAAGTGAGCTTATCCCTACTAAACCAAACTAACCCAGCTAGCTTACATTCACGCTCCAAAGGAGTTTTTACACAGACTTTCGCCGGATTTTCAGGCCATTGTTTCAAAATTGTAGTGTTTGTGATGAGATTCCACCACGATTGAGTGGTCCCACCAGGGAAATACTACAAATGTTACTTGTCCTCACAATGACAGCATTTCATTCACATTGTTAATTTCTGTGATATTATGCTTTTAACTGTAGATTCCATTGTTATTGGCACATTCCATGATTCTGTCCACAATTCCATTAACATGGAAATCATTGGGCCCGACAATTACTTCCAACACAATATTGTTGCAGAAGTGTTGCATATAGAGGATACTACCACAAAGGGGAAAAAGGCTAGAATCTCCATCAAAGTCATGGCTATCTGCTTTACACAGTCAGTAATGTGGTACAAGCCACACTAAAGTATGCCATAGGTTTCAGGTGACTTCCCCTATTCCAGAACCACAAAAAGTTGGTCCTCTAGATTGAAAATATACAACAATCTACTTTAGAGTGGTAATATCAATGTTCTTAAAAAAACCTGAATGGTGGCAGTGTGTTTGTGACCCAGTGTTGCAGCAACCATGTCTGCATGCTGACTCACTTGGCCTGCATAACAACGGTCCAATTTCAAGTTCCTCTCCCTGAGCAACAGAGCTCCCTCTTCATGGCTGTTCGATGACAGTGTATGTGTAAATGTGAGCGTGGGCAGCACTGTGTGTGTGTGTGTGTGAGACGCTACATATGCAAAGTAAGCTCCCTTTTATCAAATAATCACCCAGAAAATGGTCTTAGCTAGTCCTCTGTGGATATAAAACTCAGAGCACTTTTGATGGGATTTTTTTTTTTTTTTTTTTTTAATGGAAAGGGGGCGTCGGGCTTGTCGAGACACATTAACAGGCAGTGCACGTACTGCGGTGCTGCTGAGTAACAACACTGAATCATCTTGTGTAAGACGCATTACAGCGGTAGCACCGTTACGCAACATATGTCAGATCCTGCTCATCCAAGCAGACCTGTCACCACTGTAACTGACTGGAGTCACCTTTAAAAAAAAAAAAAAATCTGTTCCAAAACAACTTAATGATGATGATGATGATGATGGTGATGGTAGTGGAGGAATGCAGTTAAGGAAGGGAGTTATGGTGTAAAAATAAATCCTTTAGAGACAGATAAAAGATGTCCAATCGGTTCATCTTTGATTCCTGACACATTCTTTGTGTGCTGCTGAGCTGACAATGTGGGCATCAAAACTATTTATTTTTAAAAACAGACATCACGACACTGTCTGCCTATCTGTGATTGGCTGCTCCGTCCCTACACAACTTTTACAGAGGATGACCCTTTCAAAAGCATACAGGAAAATGTTTTAGCACACCTTTAATGCAGCCGCCATGAACCAGGAAGTAGCCTGCTAATGAACAAACAAGCTATTTCTCTATCTATATAGCTTTTAACAATTATAAATAAGTCTCAGAGTTCCGGCAATAGTGTGTTGGAAGTTTGTATAGCCTTAATGCGGAAATGTACATTTATTAGTGACATCTATTGGGAACACGCCGTTTTGTGAGTCTGTCACTTTCATGCTAATGAATGTTTGTTCGCCTGTCTCTATTATTCATTTTGGTGAATGATATGACTGTCAATCATGGTGACAAAGTGTGGAGGACAAGAGGTGGTGGGATGTGGTATGTGGCATCATGTTCAGAGGTAGCCAGCAAGGACTTCTATCATCCTTGTTGCCTAGCTGCCAGTTTTTTTTTCTTCTCTCTATTCAGGCTACTTCCAAGGACCGGTATTCTTTACATAAGATGTGTCACAGGACTTATGGGTTTTTCATCCTGAAGACTATTTACCTCTTCTGGTCACTCAGATTGCTATATAGCCATATGAAGAGGAGTATATTAGTCTACCAGATTGGCGTTGTCAGCTCTTTACTCAATAATGACTGTGTGTGGAATCATTTTCAGGGAATAATAAATGTATATTTCTATCCAAGCTGTACACTAACTACTCTACAGGAGGGTTCGCTAACCACTGGGCTGTGGCTTGGTACTGGTCCATGGGTCGGGCTGAACAGGGCCGTGGAAAACAATGATTTCCGCTTTCCTAAGCTATAAATGTAGTATATCAGTGTTAAACAATGCCAAAGTTTCAAATAATGAGGTTTGCGCATTTGGAAGTGAGCCCTGAAAAAAGGTTGGGATGGCTCAAAACGCTCGGTTTCAGAAGGCATGGTAAAACTGCCCCTTTGTGATGTCACAGAGGAGCGGACTTCCATATATGGGCATGGCTGTAAGCCAGATAAGCTATCTGCCCTCCCCCAAATTCTGTCCCCCCTCTGTTTACGTTGCTAGCAATGTCTTGTCGGGTAAAGCCACATTTGTTTACAATTCCTAAAGACGCCACAATCAGGCACAAGTGGTTGGAGTTCCTGATTCCCTACCAGCAAAATAAATGTATTTTAAAATCGGTCAATAGCATTTCACACTGGACTGTTTTGTGAACATAGGCCAGTATGCGGCTGGATGAGCCGACAAACATTTTCAACATTATTTGGTTGTGTCGAAGAGACAGAAGAGCAAGCAGTAAGTAACAGTTTGTCAGTATTTAGCGTAAATCATGGAGCAAAAGTGCTTGTCTGTGTAGCATTATAGAGTGCGCATACAGGGAACGGGGTTGCTAATAGCCATTTCCCACCACAGTTAGTGGCTCTACCCTAGTTTTTTTTAACCACTAGTAGTCCTGCATACCACTGGTACTACTGGTAGTTTTTGCATATTTGTCATTGTTTTCATTATGTTTAGCTGAGCATGTATTCCCAGTGGTCCTTCGCACCTCGACATGTGGTTGCATAAAAGTGAGCTTTGATGACATTATCATGTGTGTTGAGTGCCAGTGTTCATATTTTGTTTGTTGTCAAGTTAATTCATACTAGCACACTGCCTGTACCCACGCATCAAACAACAATGTGATAATCTTCTCTGTGGAAAATAAACTCCAGGCTCGTACCTATGGTGAGTCGAGGTGACAATACCAGCACTATCAGAGGAAGACATGCTTTGACGCCGAGTCATTCCAGCTCGTGTCACCTGAGATCTGAGTGAGTGCTCCTGGTGGGGTGACTTAATTTGCTTCCACTGAGTATGAGCGGCTTAGGGGGCTGAATTTAGCACTGCGGGGCAAGCGGCCAGACCAGCACATCAGATGCATTTGATTTCAATACTTTTGTAAAACTCCATTGTGTCATGACATTGTGTAAAGAATCCCCAGGTCTCAAGTCTTAAGGGTGCTTAAGGTTCCAGAATGCTGCTTCTTAACTACTTTAGATGACTCAATCTACTGTATAATAATCTTATTTATTGAGCACAACATCTCTGCTAAGTTGGTTGGTGAGGTCTTAAAAATAGGGGTGCGATGGTCGATTATATTGCACAATGGTATTTAATAAGATAGAGAGTATTGATCTTTGCATAAGGAGCATTAAACATTTTTCCATGCTGCACAGAGACTACTATACTGTACTGTATTATTCTTTGGGTTTATTCATATTTGCTTCCAAATGCTGCTACGATGTGGGAATGCATAAAAGTAAGCTTTGATGACATCATTGTTGGCGCACAACCTCAAGTTAATTCATTCTAGCACACTGCCTTTCACCATACACATCAAATAGCAATGTAATAATCTTCAGGCGGAGATTTGTTGGAACATTTGTTGGATCCTGTCCGTGGGTTAAAAAGGTTTGGGTACCACTGTGATAGACCACTCTCTCGAGTCACTCGAGTCTTGTCAACAAAAACTCACATGACTCATCCCGTTTTTGCCATCAAAAGGATGTGTTTAGCTCATCACTGTCTTGTTTTCATCATGAAAAAAGGGTTGTCAATTAAATAATAGTCATTGTTGAGAGAAACATACCGCATTTATAGCTTCTGTATTTCATATTTGTATACAATAAAATAAACATAATTCATAGAGAAAAGAATAATTCATAAATCATAATGCTGTACATATATGCTCTCACACATTCACACTCACATTCATACCTATTTGGAATCTCCAATTAACCTAACATGTTTTTGGAATGTGAGAGGAAACCTGGAGAAAACCCATGCATACACAGGGAGAACGTGCAAACTCCACACAGAGATGCCTGAACGCGGAATTTGTCAATGAGGTCAGACGCATTCATCTTAAATAACGAACATATACATTACACAATTTGATCCTAATTAGAATTGTTGCTTAGTGGAGGACTGGCCTGTTCTCCTTTGCAAAATGGTTAAGCGGGGGACTATTTTGAATGAATGCTGGAAAGAAAAACTGTCCCTGATCCCTTCTGCCCACTAATGGGGAAACCTGAAGCTGAAAAAGGTAGAGGTGGAGATAATATATATTGCTCCCAAGCGACCACAACCCTTCCTTGTTCAATAGTAATCCTCAGGCAAGGCTGCTGGGCACCTCAACTACACACGCTCTCTTCATTAGGACAAGCATGGACAAGGGAATGAGAGTTCTAGTCAATTGGGGCAGATAGTACATTCAGTCTGTTTGCATAACATTAGGGAACAATTAGGAATGGCGCTAGTGTGACCAAATGAAACAGCCTTCCTTTTTCATGGGCGGGTCAAAACATTGCATCATTGTTTCACCTTTGATTTGCTTCAAGATACTGCAAATATTACATGTTATCATTAGTATATGTGTTAATGTGTTTTTCGCCTGGAACAACCAGGTTTAGAGACAGCTACTTCCCCCTGGCCATCAGACTGCTCAATGCCAAATAAGCCTCTACCTGCCCACACGCACAACCAAAACTTTAAATTATTGTTATTTATTCTAAATTATTTAAATTATTTGTACAAATTACTGTTTACGCTGTACATTGCTGTTCATATTTGATGTAATCTATCTATTCTCCACATTATTTATTATTACACGGGAGCCAGGCAACAACATTTCGTTGGCAATTTCACTGCTGTGTTATTGTGCAATGACAATAAAGAAAGTCTATGTCTATGTCTAATGCATGATGATAGCATGTACAGTATATCAAATGATGCAACATTGGTAGAGGTTTTTTTTTTGTTTTTTTTTTTTTAAGAGGGCATAGTAGAAATAGGTGTGTCCCAATGACGTCCATTGTTAGCTAGCTCATAGCTTGTTTTTTCATGTTATAATGCACAGAAAAGGGAAATAAATATGTGTTCTTGTTTCACATAACGATTGGGGGAAAAAAAGTGCAATTCCCCTTTGACAGAGTGGGATGCCACATGTGTGGAAGTGTATTTGACCATGCTGGGACCATGGTTTGTGCAACAATGCAGTCACCTGTATGTTAACATAATAGTAAAACATCACAATTTTTTTTACTAGACCCATAAGCCTCTTTCACATTTACTGCAAAAGGCCGCACTGTGTCGTGTAAATGGCACAGAATATGAGCGTTGCAGCCATTTTCCACATTAGGAGGAAGTATCACAGTTGTAACAAAGGCAGGACATTGCCTGTGTGAAAGTGTTTTCTCCAAAGCCAGGACAGGAATGTGAACAATCCAGAATCATGTCTGACAATTCTTATCTGATTTCCATCATAGCACACCAAATTGTGGCTTCATTGAGTTCTGCATAAAAAACACTGGTGGATCTTCTTTTAGAACTGATAAACTGAAACAGGTAAACCTGCACAATAGGATAACACAATGTCAAACGTGTTCCAGCTTGTGGGCGATGATGGAAGGTGTGTTTGGACAAACCGTCCACCAATTGGCCAGAAAATCAGAATGATTCACTGGTGGTAGGAGGGGGGCAACGGTTGGGGGGCTGTTCACACATAAGAGAAAGCCTTGGGGAAATCATCACAGCAAACAGCCTCCAGGTAGGAGCGTTTAAGTTTCTTTGTTTGTGTTTTTAGCTCAAGCATCACCAATCTCTACAGGAGAACATTGTGAGCACCCGTCGTACCTCATGAGATGATTAACATAGCTAAAGACTGCACACATAAGGAGGGGCAACTCCATATTTTCACTTCCTGTCTGTGCAATTACTGATCAGGTGTATCAGTATCACGTGTCCCAATACTTTGAAATAAGAAGAGACACTGTGTACTACATCAGTGACTGCTCGTAATTTATAAATAGCATGGAATGTTGCCTTCCGGTCTTTTACATTGGAAATATCCCACTTGGATCTCAGGGAAAAAAAACATGGCTGACAATCCCACAGGAAGTTAGCATTAGCTTGGTTTGTTAACAGAACATTCAAATATCAAACTTTTTGGGTGTTTAAATTTCAATATCTCAACAGATTTCATTTGGCGTTTTAATATTTTTTTGTTTTTTTATTGCCAGTTTTTTTTTACGTTTTCCCTAACAAAAAACACTGACACCTCAGTTAGCATCCACCCTGGTTAGCGTATTTTTCAGTTAATGTTGAAAATTTACACTACAATTTTGCCTTGGTTTGCGCGCATTGTCGTGTTAATACACACTGTGAATCCAACTATGATTGTAAAGATGGAAAAACTTGTTTTGTGTTAACATTTTTTTACTTTCTAGAACAGCTTAATTGAATTTACAATATTTCTTTTGAAAAAAATATTGATTCAGTTAGAGTTGGACATTCTTGTAATAATGATGTAACCAAGGTTCCAGTGTATCATATTCTGCTGTGAGCTTATTGTTGGCAAAATAATATATGATAATATTGTACAGATGGCAGAGGGAGACAAATCACGTGGCCAGTCAATTTACACCAATGTTCAACAGCTGTTTGTGTATGCATGTGAATGTGTTGTCAAAGTTTCCCGCTGAAAAGCATGTGATGTGTTGTGATGCTAACATGCTTACTTACGTGCCCAGCACTTCCTTAAAGTCGAAAACACTCTTGATGTCATCGACTTGTTTTTTCCACGACCCATCGCCGGACTCGCCGTTCTCTTTCGCCATGTCTTGCCGCGCGGGGAGGGGACGAGGAGGGTGGAGGAGGATGAAGAGTGGGTGTCCAAGCTAGCTGGAGAACAAGCTAACAAACAAAATGACGGAACGGGCAGAAAAGTATTGAAATGTTCCGTGATGCTGTGAAGAGCTTCGTGGACTAATCCGTGTGGTTCGGCTCTGCGTGACCGGGAAACACTACCGTCTCCCCCCCTCCTGCCTTTTTCTCGTCGCGTGTCTCCTCCCCCGCCCCGGGCGAGTGAGGGATTCAGGCGGTTATGAGATAAGGGAAGCTCGGCTTGTGGAGGACGCCGTGACGCCCTGTGGCTCTCACCACCACCACGGAGAAAGACAAGAGGAAGAACGGAGCCAGGGGTTGTCCGTGGATGTCAGCGTGGTTCATATAAGTGTGCCACGCGCATTGCACCAAATCACTGGAAGTCCCCGTCTAGTGGACCCCATCAAAGTCCTGGTCAAAGGCAGTCGGAAGCGTCAAGTATCATGAATACATCAACCAAGCAGGGGCGTAGCTTTTTGGCTTAGGGACTCAGGCGCTGCAGGTGCATCCTTAAAGACACCTCCCTGCCCCCCCCCCCCCCTTTTTTTTTACATTTTTTAAAAAGTTCAAAATGAAACCAAAATGCTCAAAATTCAACTTTGACGGTGGTGTTTCAATGCGGCTACTTGTTGCTAGGCAGAATTCATAGCCCTTAATCATAACTGCCACTTAAGTCTACAGCATCACAAAAACTGAACAACAAATCCTTGCACAAATGAAAACACAACACATCCACAGCAAGTTCACGCATGGCATAAATCTACTACTAAGTGGGTGATACGCAACAAAACACTAAACATTACACCTAACTTAAAACTGTGATTTCAAAATGCCATGAACTGTGAAAAATAAAACATTGGATATCAAGAGTATATTAACTCCTCTTTATTTACTTCTCTCATGCCCACTTTAACATATTTTGTAATTAAGCAAAAATGTGACAATCACAGCAAAATGCCGTGAGAAAGAGTAAAACAAGCTGCCCAGCATACCTTGCGGCGGGATTTTTTTTTTTTTGGCATGGGTATTGCAGATCGCAGTTTGTAACCATTTTAAACACAAGACGTGAACAGCAAGTACCTCTTGATGATGGAGAGAGGGTGCTAATGCCCAGAGCAGGTCAGCTCACTAAGTGCAGCTGAAGGCCACATAATTTAGAATTTATTTCTTTTCATGTCTGCAGTTTACCACAAACATGAGTCATGCGGGCGGTTGACATGGCAGGCCAGCTGCTTCTGAAACCAGGGACCCACAAAAGACATTCTGACTCCAGATGAATTCTGCAAGGTTTTTTTTTTTTTCAAAATTGTACTTACTCAAAGTCAAACTACAATCAGCAAGGACTTTTGTTCTTTGTTTAGCAGCATGAACTTACCTCTATATATTCATATATAAATATGTAAGCATTAGAGATAATATATTTAATACCTTATGAAAGGTATAGTTTTATTAAATCTAGTTAATGTTTCAACAGCTTACACCCACACGCTACTGTAGTATATGTGGTTTGTTTCCTCCCAGCATTTCCTGCCATTGCTTAAAGGTTGCTTGCAAACAAAATTACTGGGGGTGTCACAAGATTTTTTTTGTTCAGTCTCGTGGGCACAAGACTTGGGACAAAAAAATATATATAATAATAATAATCACACAATACAACCTCCACGTGCAATATTAAGGCTCTAAATGTAATATATTAAGTTCTATGTGAAGTATTTCTAAAATGCCTCATATTAACTCTCTAACAAGATCTCAGTGTATAGACTGGTCATATATCTCATCTCGTTTCATATTATCTGCATACTGTATTTGTATAGAACTCTGGGTAAAACTGTTGATTTTGTTAATACTTGGGTTGTTTATTTTTCTATATTGTGTATTTTGTGCTGCTTAACTGATTCTGTAGTCTTGCTGATGTGCAATGCAAATTTCCCCACTGAGGGACAAATAAAGGCACATCTTAATCTTATCTTAATACATAAAATGAACTGGGTAATTTTTTCCGGCCTCAATATACTGTATTACCATGTGCTTGTTGGTTTTCTTCATCTCCCTCCTAAAATAGACAGGAAGAGGGTTCACTCTGTGTATTGGTTTCATCACCTTGGTGTATTAGGTCCACAGAACAACGGCATGAACGGACTGGGCCCATTTGTCAGGCAGGGCCGGTACACTCTTAAAATAACCCAGCATTTTTAAGAGTGTAGCAGAAGTGTGTAGCCTCGTTAGGTATAATGGAATGTAATGTAGTAGAAACTAAATGAGTAGATTGCAATACATTACCGTACTGTACTTTTCTTAAGAGTAATGCATCTTGTGACAACCCTCATTACTACATTTTATATTTTAATTAATGTCATTCATAAAGTCTGATTACTAAACCAAAAACTCGAGAGTCAGTCTTGAACCAGTCATGATGTGCTATATATATCACTATATTGACAGTTACTATGGTACCCATTATGTCATTGTATGGTCATATCACCTTGTACTTCGGTACAAGGTGCATTATTTAAAAAAAAAAACCTTAAACTGTATGGAAAGCAGGAAGTGAACAAATGTAACAGTTACTGATTGTAAAAATACCAGATGGAGGGCTAGGATTTAATAAGCTTTGCTTCTTCCTACTCCTTTTGGACATGTGGAACTGTGAACTGATTATGGGATGCACTCGATTGTAATCTGATGCATGTTCAAATCAAATAAAACCATTACCAAAAATTCAACAACAAAAAAATAAAACCCCGCCTTTCGTCCGAAGACAGCTGGGATAGGCTCCGCGACCCTTGTGACGATAAGTGGCATAGAAAATGAATGGATGGAAATTATTTGGCTTTTAGTTAATGTGTGTTTTTTATGGCTGGTAACTGATTGCAAAACCAATCTTGTTACAATAAACTTGTATACATAACCAACCTTTAACATTGGGATACTTCTTGAGTTCCGTCAGTAGAGCATCCAGAGGGAAAGGGCAGAGCTCCTCCAAGCGAACTGTGTCTTGCTGGCCTGCAGCATCCTTCTGCTGCAGCAAGGCATAGTGTTGTTTCCCTGAACACAGCACCACCTTCTGGACACTACGTACAATCACAAATACAGTTGATGACTGGGTTAATCTGAGATGACCGAGGTATCCCAGGTTCCTGGTGCCATTTTGCTCTGACTGCATGCAGCCCCCTTTTAGGGAAACAGTAAGTCATGTCAATGTCAAATAAAAATCTATGAAAAACTAATGATGGACTTCTCGAAAACCTGATCAACACAACTGAACACCAAATGCAGTTTTGAAATTAAATTTAAGGGAGAAAAAAAATCCAAACCTACATCACCTGATAAAATGTGCCTATATTCTACAGTTATAATTCATACAGTATGGCGTGTCAACACACTGTGAGTGCAACTATATTCTTAATGTATTTTTTTTATCAAAGCACCAGAAGCTCACCTTGCCCATGTCCAGCTAAGGTGTGGCCCCCAATTTTGTTGTTCCTCTTCTGAACCACTCTTTGTCTGGCCCGGTTTACCTTGGGAGACCCTACCAGGGACACATGGCCCCAGACAGAATAGCTCAGAGGAGCACCAGGGTACACTAACCCCTCCACCATAGTAAGGTGGTGATTCACGGAGGGTCTGGAGGTTGTGGGACTGTTTTGGTTGACATAGCGTCAACATTGCATGGAAGTCGGGAACAATACCTCAGGATTGCTTGGTGATATAAATGCAAAGGTTTTTTAATCAAAGGTTAAAATACCAAATTTAATTTCACCAAAAGAATCTATTTGAGAAAGACAGAATTTGGATGGCATACCGATGCTGTTTGGTGCATTCATCAGCGTCGTGAAGATGAGGATAGATGTATTCTCGCCCTCATTTTGAATACCCTGATAGTGTGGATCTGCATTAGCCCTTTAACACCATGATTATCCAAGGGTCTGTTAAATAATAAAACAATCAAGTACCTCTCCACTGGGTCAAGACATGTTAAACGTTACATAACATGGCCAAACATTCAATACACTCAGTGGTAACAATTCTATAAAGCTCAGAAATTTTTTCATTGACATCATTCATGATGCTTAGCACCAAATTCATATATAAACATATAGCAGGGTGTGACGATTCAATGGAGTAAACCTTGATTTATGTTTTAAAATCAAGTTACATCTTGGTTTTTCCCAATCGTGTCTGCGGGGAGGTCACAGCTGGTTCGGTCCTAAGAGAAGGTGGCGTCGAGAAGGGCCTCTTGCTGCTGATGATGGAGGGAGCCGATACCCACGGCGGGGGCGGGCAGAGCAGGACGGCTCACTAACCGTAGCTGAAGACCACAGAATTTATTCATTTATTTATTTTCATTTTGCGGTTGAACACAAACATTCCTGTGACCCTATTGAGGATAAGCGGAACCCAAACAAACATGAGTGATAAACAAGGGGGGGGGGGGGCTCACCTTGCAGGCCAACTGCTTCTCAAACCTGGGGCCCACAAAAGACCAGGGGCCCATGTTCTGGGGCTCCTCCTGACTCCAGATGAACTCTGCAAGGGTTATTTCAATCACCAAGTCAGAATGAAATGAAACTTTTTGTTTACTAGGACGAACATACCGCCAAATAGTCATATTTAAACATGTTTATTGGCATATTCTGAATAATACTGTATGAAAAGTATAGTTTTATTAAATCTAGTTAGACCCACACACTACTGCAGAACATATGTGGTCTGTTTCCTCCAAGCATTTCCTGCCATAGCTTAAAGGTCGCTTGCAAACAAAATTACAGTTGTTACATGTATTTTTTTACGATTTTATTTGAACTCTTGAGATATTCTATTTCATATTGTTGAACCTTTTTTATAGTTCCACTTTGAAAAATATTTTAGGATTTTATTTCTCGAGAAATGCACAAGGATGAGCGAATTCAAGAAACAGTTTAAGCAGTTGATGTTTGCAAAATACAAGGAAGAAGGGTCATCAACGAATCATGTTGTCTTTATTTGTTATTGTATATATATATCACTATTTTGATAGTATCTATGATCATTATTGTTATGGCTGTAAAGACATCGCCATTATGCCACTGTATGGTTACATCACCTTATACTTCTGGATGTGTTGGGGGGGGAATCAGAAACTTAAAAAAGAAAAAAAAAGAAAAAAAACATATATATATATATATATATATATATATATATATATGAAATTTAAGAAACTTAAAAAAAATATATATATATAAAATATATTTTTTAAATAAATTTTTTCTTCTTAAATTATTTTTTTTAATTTTTTAAAATTCATATATATAATTTATTTTTTCTTTTTTTAAGTCTCTGATTGGAATAAACCAATCTTGTTACAATAAAGTTGTATACATGACCCACCTTTAGCATTGGGGTACTTCTTGAGTTCCATCTGTAGAGCATCCAGAGGGAAAGGGCAGAGCTCCTCCAAGCGAACTAACGCCGTGTCTTGCTTAGCTGCAGCATCCCTCTGCTTCAGCAAGGCATAGTAGTGTTTCCCTGAACACAGCACCACCTTCTGGACACTACGTAGAAAAATACAATTGATGACCGGAATAATCAGAGATGACAAAATTCATTGCCGTCTTGTACCTTTCTGCTGGGACTGACGTATCCCCCAACACTGGTCTGAAAGAGGTTCCTGGTGCCATTTCGCTCAGACTGGATGCAGCCCCCTTTTAGAGAAACAGTAAGTCATGTCAATGTCAAATATAAATCTATGAAAAACTACTGATGGACTTACCGAAAACCTGAGCAGCATCTTGGGTCCGACTACGATGAGAGGTTTGCGGAAGTTTCGGATCATCTGCCGCCTTAGTAGGTGGAAGTACTGGGCCGAGGTGGTGGGGTTGACTACGGCCATGTTGACGTTGTCACCATCAACGCCCTCCTCCTTGCTGTCGCACATCTAAGACGAGGAAGACAAGGATCGGTTAAAGCGTCATATCTCACTGATATAGCCATACATCCATTTTCTATGCAGCTAACTAGGGTCACGGGTAGGCTGGAGCCTATCCCAGCTGACTTCGGGCAAGGAGACTAGTCGCCAGTCATGATGTAACCATTCCTGCCGTCAGCATCCCATCCATCCATTACAAACATCTTACATCATATTCCATGAACCAGGAAGTAGCTTGCAAATTCTTGCAAAAAACAAACAATCCACAATTTTTTTACGCTCTGATGATAGAACCTCTTCCACCTTGGCAGTGATTTATTGTGAATAATTCACACTTCAGGTTAATATGTCAATAAAGATCGTTACACAATTCTATTAATTGATTTAATAGCATTTCAACCAGATTACATAGCATCCATTATACACACTGCATGTTCTACTACTGGTTAGCATGGAGTTTACTAACCACTAAAGATACAATAGAGACAATTATTTAAAAAAAAATACGGACAAAATAAGCATAATAAGGACTTAAGCCAATGACACCATTCGTAATTTAGTCACGCAATAACAAATTGAACAAGTAAATTAGAAAATCTAATTTCCGCAACAAAGTTATTGGCACGATCGGCGCAATCAAACAACTTTTCCCACACAATGGCAATTGTGAAAGGTGTGTGCATTTTACCGCATAGTAGTTTTATGCTCGCCACAGCAGCAACTAGTGGTTGCTTTCACGTTGGGATTTCATTGTTGCCGCACAGTGGCGACGTCTAATCAGAATGGGAACGCTATTGTGATAAGTCAGTGCTGCATCACAACGGATACACGTCTGTTTTTGTAGGGTTTTTTTCCTTCTCTTTCATTGCTTTGTCGCAAATACTTTTTGTAATCAAGGCACTTATTATATAATTATTGCAGCCCTAAGTAATACTAATAACAGACTTCACCTGCAGCACAAAGCCAACAGGGTGTTTTCACTTTAAATATACATTTGCGTGTTCAGTTCATAGATCAATTGAATTTGAATGGCTTCATAGCATTTGCATGTAGATAATGGTGATTTTACCTGCAGAAAACGCTCCATGCGGCACGAAGAATGTTCCGGTCCGGCTCCGTCATAACCGTGAGGTAGCAGGATCACCATCCCGCACTGGAGCAGCCACTTGGCCTCACCTGTAGAAAAAAAGGTTTGACATCTGAAGGTCGTAATGGCCAATAGTGAAGTGTAGTCTCTGTTGTGCTTTACCTCCTGAGATAAAAGTGTCAAAGATGATCTGAGCACCATTAAAGAAATCTCCAAACTGAGCCTCCCAAATGGGCAGCAGGTTGGGCTGGGCGATGCTCATACCGTACTCAAACCCAAGCACGGCCTCCTCGGACAGCGGGCTGTTACACACCTTCAAAGTAATAACAATTACCACCACACTATGCCTTGTGGTGATGTACTGTAGGTGTTTTTTTTTGTTTTTTTTTGTTTTTTTTTTACCTCAAGGAGACCCTTCTGTTGAGGGCTGATGTGATTTAGAGGAATAAACATGTCATTGCTGTCTTGGCAGACCACCATGGCGTGCCGTTGACTGAAGGTACCACGACCCACATCCTGTCCACTGATGCGGATGTTAAAGCCTGGAAAAAAAAAACATTTTTTGGAGATGTCGAGAAATAGTTTTAATCATAGATGTTTACTGACCTTGGCAAAGGAGCGAACCAAAGGCCAAGGCCTCTGCTGTAGACCAGTCTAGTTTGGAACCCTCTTCTAGCTTTTGCAGTCGAGCCTGAGAACACAAAACAATTACCAAAAGTATCAAAGTATGGCTACTATATTTTTTAAATGTGTGCATGCTTTGTGTGCTAAACAGTCATAACAACTTGATGACTGTTTCTCCATACCTGTGCATGGGTCTTGTCTAGATGCCCGTGCAAATGTATGTACTCTGGGATGTCTACAGACTTGGCTCCAACATACTGCAACAGCGGGACAGGGACGCCAGTATCCCAACTGGTGACCCGGGCCTGCGGCTCCACCAGATCCCCCCAGCGGCCCTGCAGGTTGGTGGGCGGCGGACTGTAGAGAGTCATGTTGGCCAGCTTGTCATTGAGAGAGCTGTAGTATTTGGACTTCATCTGGTCGTGCTCGCTCTCTGTCATCAAGCCCTCGGAGATGAGTTTCTCTGAGTAGGAGTCGGGGACGCTTTTACGGGACCTGCCAGGAAGTAACAAGGTGATGGTTCCTTTAGATTACATTAGATACTTTAGGGTTCAATTCCACCCTCGGCCATCTCTGTGTGGAGTTTGCATGTTCTCCCCGTGCATGCGTGGGTTTTCTCCGGGTACTCCGGTTTCCTCCCACATTCCAAAAACATGCTAGGTTAATTGGTGACTCCAAACTGTCCATAGGTATGAATGTGAGTGTGAATGGTTGTTTGTCTATATGTGCCCTGTGATTGGCTGGCGACCAGTCCAGGGTGTACAGACAGCTGGGATAGGCTCCAGCACCCCCGCGACCCTCGTAAGGAAAAGCGGTAGAAAATGAATGAATGAAGATACTGATCCAGACAGTAAAGGTAACAATGACAGCTTATGGTGTTGGCTTTGTGTGCATTTCAAGGTATTTAAAAAACAAAACAAAACAGTGATGCTTTGACTGACCGGATTATCTTGTACATGGCCGGGTTGGTGAAAAAAGGCTCGTCCAGTTCATTGTGGCCCCACTGGCGGTAGCAAATGAGGTCCAGGATGACGTCTTTCCTGAAGCGCCGCTGGTATTCCACAGCCAGTCGACTGGCCCGCAGGACTTCCTCTGCGTCATCTCCGTTTACATGGATCACAGCGCAGTTCACCATCTTGCCTAACATCAATACATAACATGGGTGTCACATTGCATGTGTTCATTATCACTTTTTTATATTCTGCAAGCAGGTTTAATAGGAAGTCAGTAACATGCTGAATTTACATTTTGTCTATTCTACATCATAAGACACTCTCCGACACAAACAGTTTCATTGTTTTTTCAAACATTTATGTTCAAGTTCAATGGTTTGATATTTATATAATAGTTGAAAATAGCCATAGTAAATTAATTCATAAAAACGTCAAAAAAATCATGGAGATTAATTGGTTAGGAACGAGAATCAAAACCAGGAATCGGTTTCGCTCAAACTGAAAACCCTTTTACTGACTGAAAGGTAGCAAAAAACTTGCAAAGACATTTTGGAGGACTGACCAACATCACTGCAGTACAAAGAGGATCTCCCCCTCTCTGATGGAGTGGTATATCCCACTTGGTTGTTCACAATGAGGTGGATGCTACCTCCTACTCTATAGTGAGGGAGGTTAGACAGAGTCAGAGTTTCTGGAACAATCCCCTGCCCGGTGAAAGAGCCGTCACCGTGGACCTGCACGAAGAATCTTTTAAAAGTCAATTCGCCAGCTCACAACATGCGTGCATTCTCGGTCCTGATTCCAAACCTGCAGGCAGACCACTTGGTCCCCAGGCCGGGCGTCCTCATCAAGAGAGTAGTCTCCCTCTTTTCGAAGCTGCTGCCTGGCCCGCGTCTTGCCCTGAGCCACGGGGTTGATGGCCTCTAGGTGTGAAGGGTTGGGCAGCATGGTCACATGAAGAGGGTGCCCGGCTCCAAAGTCCAACTCCACAGAGGACGTGAGGTGGGAGAGGACGTCACCGATGGCCGGCGACGTGTCAGGGAACTCGCTCAAGCCACGCATTTTACGGAACATCAGCTAAAGAATGTTTGAAGATGGGAAAAGTGGATGTAAGCCATGACATTAGTAGGTCAAAGTGCTTGGTAAGACATTCTAGCATACATGTAGGCAGGGGACAGGTATGAGAATCTGTCTTTGGGCGAGATGTAGGGTACACCCTGGACTGGTCGCCAGCCAATCACAGGGCACATATAGACAAACAACCATTCACACTCACATTCATACCTATGGACAATTTGGAGTCAGCAATTAACCTAGCATGTGGGAATGTAGGAGGAAACCGGAATGGGAGAACATGGGGAAAACATGCAAACTCCACACATAGCGGAGAATCTAACCCAGGTTTTCCCGATCTCCTGACTGTGTGGCCTACATGCTAACTAGTGTTTGCTATGGTGGAATAATAAATGGCACTTCTTGGCAACAATCAGCAGAGGACACAATGAATTCAGTGGGCTGCCATGCAATTCAAAACAAAAAAATTATAAACAAAAATAGTGTAAAGTGTGGTGAAGGCATTTGTCTGCTGATACGTCCAGTCTTACTTCAGGGGGGAACTTGAGCAGACCCGTCAGGAGGTTGAGTCGGCCTCTGTGCGGCATACCGATGATGATATCAGTGACTCCGCTATGCGCCAACTGGTGGAAAAGCTCGTGGAAGAAGCCCATCATGCTCTCTGCTCCTTCTCCTCCGTACCGTTTCACTGTAGAAAATTTGGTGGCTAGGAAGTGGTCAAATTCCTAAACATTGGAAGACATACTGTAACAGAGGAACATAAACATTTAAGGACCTTCATCTTTTATCGCCAACTCTACCTGGGACTCCAGCATGATCTTTGCAAGATTCCTTCTCTCCTCTGTGGAGAAAGTGGTCTTCTTCAGCTCCTCAAAACGGTCGGCAAACCATTCCTTCTCTTCCAGGCTGCTCAGCTGGCTGGTCTCTACCGACAGGTGGCCGCAGTAGGCCTCCTCCAAGTAGGCCTGCACCTCCTCGACTGAAGCCTCTGCCTTGCCGAAATGCCGTAATCCTGCAGAATCACATGGAATGAGTTGAGGTAAGAACATCAAATGCAGATATTTAATGGTGCCTGAAGGCAAAAATGAGGGACGAGGAGCACAAAAGGACAATGTTGTTAGGTAAACTACCTGCATGATGCACAATACAGACAATCATAAATATATTGTCAAAATATGAATCAAAATGGAGCATTATCATCTTTGTTTGCAGTAATAGACCAGTTAGTCAACTAAATTGTTCTGAGGTTGTATTTTAACAAAGATAAGAATAGGTGGAGAGAGAGGGGCAAAACGGGGCCATAACTATTATTATTTTGTGTTCATTATGTGTCAAGCAAAGCTCTGTCATATCTTCACATTTTTACCTTACCAAATGGCTAATAAAGTCAAAGATCTTGTGTTATTGAGCTAAGGCATATATTTTACATTTGAAAATTCTATATTATATACTATATTAGTATATAATTATTTCAGAGGGTGTACAGCCCCACCTGTGCAAACACCTTCTGCAATTTCAGATCAACATCTGCAATAACAATCATTGTTTTCAACACATCAGCGCCAAAATCACTCCTATATATGCCATTGTTCACTCACAACAAAGGAAGCTAACAAGCTAAGTAGTCAACAAGAGTTGGGGTTCGAACACTTGAACTGACTCACCAAAAAAAAAAAAAAACACTTCCCCTAGTTTTCCAGCAGAGAAGTGCACGTCACACACGCAACCCTGAAGAGCCCATAGTACTTAAGAATGCTACGTTTTAGTCTTCAATAACACCAGAAAAAGTTGCTAGCTTTGTCGCTAGTATTTATTGTTAGCAATTTATTCAAATTTTATTATTCTACTTTCTCTTTTGGATTTTCCATTCAGGGGTCGCCACAACAAATCAATCTCCTCCATCCAACCCTGTCTTCCGCATCTGTCTCTCTCACACCAACTACCCTCATGTCCTCCTTCACTACATCCATAAACCTCCTCTTTGGTC
The DNA here is from genome assembly GCF_030265055.1 of Doryrhamphus excisus. Lineage (NCBI taxonomy): Eukaryota > Metazoa > Chordata > Actinopteri > Syngnathiformes > Syngnathidae > Doryrhamphus > Doryrhamphus excisus. The sequence continues at coordinate 13,585,129 of NC_080471.1, forward strand.
TTCCTACCTGGCAACTCTAAACGCAGCATCCTTCTATCACTATCTCTCCTCTTTCCTCTCAACCATCTCAGTCTGCCCTCTAGGACTTTATCTCCAAGGCCTGCAACATGTAATGTCCCTCTGACGTACTCCTTCCTGATCCTATCGATCTTGGTCACTCCCAATGAGAACCTCAGCATCATCATCTCTGCTACCTCCAGTTCTGCTTCCTGTCTTTTACTCAGTGGCACCGCATCTAGACCAAAGAATTTAAGTTTTGAACATTTTTGTTTCTTCCTTCCATGCGATACCGTTGTTTTCTAAATTCCTTTTACTTGTTTGCCTTTCATTACACAGAAAATGAACATACCTTAAATTAGAAAATGTAAGCAAGTGTCAGCATGTAAAACATTTATCAGTTATGAATTGTGCAAATGTAACCACGTGCTATTCCTTAAAATAAACTTAGAATCTAGGGAGGTATACATATGCATTAAAATATAGCAAGAAAGACACTAAATTGGAAATGCAGCACAGTGATTGAGTATCACTGCTCCATATGACAGCAGCGCTAATTTGCTCATATGGGGGAGGGGGGGGGGGTATCGGGTGAGCAGACCTTGTGTAAATAGACTAATGTAACTTGTCATTGACCTGAAGTGTTGAGCTGTCCCCTGAGGCTGTCCGATAGCATGCTGATCTCCGGTACACTATCAGCAACAGGCATTTGTGGCAGTAAAGGGTTAATTTTGGCCGCCTTGTGTCCATGTGACCGGTATGCCTCCACCAGACGGGCCAGACCATGATCTGAAAACATTAACAATGACAGGTAGCAAAATACCAAGCTCGCTGTCAGTCATACTTGAACGATTCAGTTTGCCACAAGTTACATCAATGTGGATATGGCTTTCACAAGTTGTTTATATTGTTTGAGACCACATATTTATTGTGTTAATGTGCAACTATAAAGTAGTCCGCGGCGCACGCTGACCTTGGTTTAAAGTAGCGATGCTGTCGCTCAGGGACTTGTCCTCGCTGGGAGTCTTCTTCGGCCGATAGCCATAAACGCCTCTCTCGGTGTGATAACAGCAGCAGGCACCCTGACTGAGAAACCCAAGAGGAAGTCTCCGCACAGAGCTTCTCAGAAAAAGCAAGGCGGACATCTTATAAGTGAGGAACTCTGAAAAAGAATAGTGTTACAATGGTCCTAATGCACTGTAAGCCAGACAGCCGCCATACTGTCCATTGCCACGCTCTGTGGGAGGAGACAAAACGTTGACGCTGATTGGCCGGGAACACTTCCTGTAGTGTTTCATAAGCCTTCGAGTTAGGTCGTACTTTTTACTATTTATGAAGCGCAATACACACATTTCAAGACGTGTGCTAAACATATCTAACTATTAAAATCATGTATTCTCATTATTTAATGTAGTAAAACACTCAAAACACTTTGAAAGTGCTCCACAGGCGTGGCCTTACGAGCTCAACAAGCCTGACTGTGATGCTTTCAAGTACAGCATGGAAAGTCGTAATTTTGTGAAATTGGAACGAAGAATCAATCATGTACATATAATTTGACTGAGATGAGAAAATGGCGTTTGTTTACGTAAGTCATATTGTTTGCATTTTAATCAAACAAGTTTTTTAAGGACTCGTTTATGCTTATTCTACATAGTAAGCGTGTTAAAGGTTTTAAAATGCATGCATGAAAACGGAAAACTCAAACATACTCTGAATTCTCTGCTTGACCAATGCTGTATTGAATGTCTTTGGGCAATATGACTTGCAGAACAAAAATATTGATATACTTATTGACTTGACACAAAGGCTGGTTTGTTGATTTCTAAATGCCTCATTGGACTTTCCTTGTGTTCTGGCCGTTTAAATCTTATATTGGGTATTTGTTGTCATGTAAAGCAGACTTTATATGGTATTAGTACTGAAAAATTCTGAGCATTTACTGGTATTAATGATTAAAGGTATGTTTAAAATTCAGAAAAATATCACTATTACTTGATGCACCTGATGCTCACATCAACAAACAAATCTATACTAAGAATAAAAGCAAATAAGCACAGCGAGACATGACAAAAAACACACACAAAGGGTGAGGGGGTCATTTTGTAAAATGTTTGTACGCCACTCAACAAACGCCACGCACAGAGACGCCGTCCATATTAGGGGAAATGGTTTAATTTGGAGACAGAGGCAAAGAAACACACCACATATGAACAAACATCGACCAAAAGAAGAACAGAGTCTTTTGTCTACACACTCTGCTATGATGGAGGGAGGAGAAAAAAAAACAGAAAATTCTACACAGTTAAAAAACAAAACAAAATAAAAAGCAAGGCTCAAACTAAACAATTAGTTAACTCTTAAACTAAGACAATTATTCACACACGTCAAAAATCCAGATGACGGCACAAATACTAACATGAAACTTACCACCACTTTAGAGGATCCCAACCCCCTCCCCGACACAAATTAACTAACCGAGGAACACGTCGGGGTAAGTCAAAATCAGGCATTGTTTTTTTTTTTTTTACACTAAATAATAGTAACAATATATAGCTTGACAGCAACAGGAGGCCAAAGCAAAGACCTGGTCAAGGCAAGGCCACATTGAGAGGCCAGACAATTTAGATTTCTTTTCTTTTAATTTGTCCAATATAAAAAGCGTCACTGGTACAAAATACATTATGAACAACCAGTTGTAGAAATCGGGGGAGGGGGGAAGCCTGTTTTTTTTCTTTTCTCTCCTTATTTCAAATCCCACCCTCTTCTAAAATGAACAGAACAACACATCGAGATGCACCCACTTTGGCTTTCATCAAGACACAAAAAGAGAGACTATAGGAAATCATATCTTATGTCTTATCTGATCAGATAATATCTAAAGATGCAAAGCTACTACACTGTAAAAAAAAAAAGCACTTCAGAATTTAAAAAAAAAAAAAAGAGGAAGAATTTATCAAGGGTGATTGTTGGGAGCTGGAATTTGGTGATGGAAGCCCCTGAAGTGAGAGGACTTGACTGTACATTGTGCTTTCTTTTATTCCATTTTTTTTCTTCTTCAAATTAAATTCAACACTGGTAACACTTCACCACATACACACACACACAAACAGAACAAAGTGGTTCTTAAACTCCAAATAAATCCACACACATTTGTGTCGCAAAGTGTTCCAGTGCATGGGCTCACACTTTAAAGACAGGTTTTAAACCTTCAAGTAATAATTCTATAGGAAAAGTTTATTGGGAGTTTTTAATCTACAAATTCTTGACGTCACAATACATTGTTGCTATGTTACAGCTGAGTTTAGGGGGGGCGGGGAGGAGAGAAGCATAAAGGTGACACCACAAAAAAAAAAGGCTAAGTGCAGCAATCTAACCAAGGCCTGATAAGGATGTGTAGGCAGTTTTCTAGATGTGTATATATGGCACTTTCATTATTATTATTATTACTGTATTGCATTTAGATAGAAAAAACACACTGTAAAAAGCACATGCTCGTTTTTAAGGGGGGAAAAAAGTGGGGGCAGGGGGGGTATACAACACATACACACATGACTTTTTGCAAAAGCTTCCACAATTGTGCTTGTTGTGCCTTACAATACAATATTTGTGCACTTTCAAATTTGGTGGTGTTTTTGTTCATTATGTTAGGGGTGTGCAAACCTCTTCCACTGAGGGCCACAAATGTATATTTTTATATATTATGTGCATTAAAGATGCTCAAACCAATCCAGTGTAGCTCAATATATAATAAACAAACGATATTCGCTTTGTGTAATAAGATGACAAAGCAAATTAGTGTCACATCTAATATCTCTTTCAAAATAAATGTTATTTTTAGAATATGAAGAGGGCTAATAATAAAGCGGCTCCTCTAGGGCGCGGTTTGAACACCTCTGTTCTGGGGGTGTGAGACAAAAATGATAACCCCCCCCAAAAAAGTGAAAGCTGTACATTTGTGTGTCCCCCCTCCTCCCACACACACACACAAAGTAAAAGACCCTGAGTGCAATCAATCTTTTCAGAAGGGCGGTTGTTTTTGCCACAGGGTATCTCAAACAAAAATATATAAAAATCACAATTTTTTTTTTTTTTTTGCAAGTGTAAACTTTTGTGCTGCTGAAAAGTGGAATGTATTTGTAAACCAACACCGCCATGAGGGACTTTGTCACTGGTTAGAAAAAAATGGTACAAAAAAAAAATAGTGATCTCTTCTTCAGGGGCTCCCAAAGAATGTGTGTGTAAAGAAAGAGTGAAATGTTGTAGGAAAGAAAGTTGTGTAAATCCCCCCTCCCTCCCCAAAAAATTTGACACATGGGCACTTTGACATTGAAACAAAACAAAAAACATTGTCTGGCATCTGTATGATTAACAAACATTGTAAATAACATGAAGCATTCAACAGTGAATACAATTAATGAAAAAAAAATCACAGAAAATCAACAAAGCGTACCATTTTTTTCCTCAACACAGGAGCAGGGGGGGAGAAAAAAAAAGTTCTCATGCTTTATTCTAAAATTATAATGTAGAGGATTTTTTTTTACTTCAAGTGTGGTTTTAATTTAGTAGAAATGACTGATTTTTTTCCTCTTTAAAAATGCAACATACTGAAGACTACTACTCCCCCATATGAGACACAGATGACATTACAACATAAATCTACAAAAGAAACCCAACATTTTTGCCTGGGTTCTGTTAGTTAGACCTCTATAGATTCAATGGTATAAAATATAGGTAATCTAAGTGTGCATTTAAACCACAGATTGTCTATTTGTGAATCAGTTCTAAAAAAGTTTGACTCATGTAGGTAGTCATTTCTCCAAACTGAGCAAATGTACCTTTTATTGTGCCATTGGTAGTTTAAAAAGAAAGAAAAAAAATAGCAAATACACTAGGAGTAAATGAAAAACTAGGTTTAAATAGCCTTGATGAAACATCTTCACACGCCACAAAAAAATAACAGAGGGACTAAGTGTTGCAAAAGTGGTTTTGAAGCATTTTTTTCTTAAAGAAGCCACCAAACATATTGCTAATGGCACCAAAGAGCACAGCTGCGTGCCAATCCCTGTATTTCAAGTGAACCATACTGAGAGAGGTAATTGAAAAGAAAAGAAAAAAAAACAATGTTAAAATAAGAAATCCCACAGGTTTTTAAAACAAAAATCGAACGTAGGTACATTTTCACATTAATTCGCTTGACCTCTCTCCCAACTGTCACATTTCAACAACAAAAACAATGAACACACATGCAGAAAAAAAACTCAGGTTGAGCTAAGGTCAAAGGTCAGTGGGTGGCCAGGTATTGGTCAAGAAGGGGTGAGGGAGGGGGGCGAGCTTAGAGAGACATCACAGACACAATGGTGGTGATGATGAGGCCAGGAAGAGTGTGGCTTGGCTTTCAACATCATGAAGACATGCTAGGCTAATGATGAGCAAACAGGCATGGAGATTTGTTCTATAAAAAAAATAGGGACAAAAACACAAAGAGAAAGAGGACAAAAGTAGAGAGAGAGAGAGAGAGAGAGAGAGAGAGGAGAAAGTTAGGGGCACGGCACAAGAATCCTTTCAAAGCCATGAGGCACAAAAACAATCACCACATAGAGCAGGGGGGTCCAAACTATTTTAGCAGATTGGTGCCACTTATCTTTACTAAAACAAGCTAGAAACAATCCAATCTAGGTCAAAGCATGCCAAGCAGTGGAATAGATTGAAAGACAAAAACAATTCCCATTCCTCATAATTCATTATATTGGTAATGGAAAATCACTAATTCTTTTTTATTCGTAATTAAAATGTGTGGCCATTAGATTTCTTTTTTTTTAATCTGCAATTGATTTATTTTTAAACTAACTTCAGTCAAATAGATAGCTGAATTTTGTTCTAGTCAATGAAAAGCAATTACAATTCTTAGTTCTCCCTGGTAACTTCAAAGTTGTGTTAATGTTAGATAGAATGCTGCATGCCAATAAATTAAAATAAATTGAGCTGCCGGCCACAAATGGACCTCCAAAGCCAGATTTTGGACACCCCTGACATAGAGTAACAGTAATGTATACACATCGACCCCCCCTCCCTGTTCTCCTTTGCTGACACACAAAACAACACGCAGACTTGACAAATGGACTCCCAACATGCATGTACTTGGCACCTAAAGATCCATCTGGAGTCCTGATGGATGGAATGACTGCAAGGGGAAGGGGGGGGTTAATACAGAAGAAAGACAGCCTAGCATCACATGGCTCAGATAGACGATAAGAACGAGCGATGAGACAAGACCGTATACGACAAAGCACACTAATGTCGTAGCTTTGGCCCTTTAAACCCAAGTGACCCTTAGTCAACCTGTCTAAAATTTAAGACGAAGGCAGTGAGAAAGGCATGGATAAAAATAAAAATAAAAAAACAACTACCTCCAGCGACTCCAGTGATAGTCATAAATAATTATACATTAAAATATTTAACTATGACATGATCAAAACAGCAGGAATGAAATACAGTAGATGTGAAAAGATCATTGCAAACATTTTTTTTCTTTAAGGAAAAGGCTCCTTCTCCTTTCTCCCCCTCCCCCTTGCCCCCACTCCGAGTGAGTCTCTGGCCGAACTTACCCTAGCATTGCTAGCATTAGAGCTGGGGAGGAAGTAGGGTGGAGGGGGGGAGGAAATGGTGACTAGGATCAGTAGGGCTTGCTGTCGTTCTTGGAACGCTTCAGCTGAACCTTCAGCCGCTTCATTCCAATCTGGAAGCCGTTCATGGCCTGGATGGCAGCCTGCGCCGACACGGGATTGTCGTAGCTGACGAACCCTGAGGAGACAGCGGGACAAAGTCAGATGAAAAGTCCAGCTCCTCTTAAAAGATGCGGTCCAATGACAGTTTGAGTCGACGTCCAACATTCCAGCAATTAGTGGAGCAGATAAGCAGAAAAATACCTCAAACATGCAACCAGCATATGCCAAGAAATGCCTTTCAAATGTGATCACAAAAAACAATCCCATTTTTTCTAAATTGTGCATAGAAAGTTTCTAACAGTCATTCCAAGAGAACTAGTACATTACATTTTTTTTCCTGTGCCTTCTGTATCCGGAAACACAATGTTTAAGGTTTCTGGGGACCATCTTTGTTTGTATAGTAGGCTTTTTGAAATATTAAACACATCCATTCCTTGTTGACGCTGCCATAAAAGCCAAAACAAAACTGCATTAACAAATGATTACAGACATGCAAAACCTATGATGATAACTGTGACTGGCAGCCATCTTGAAAAAATGGCAGCCATCTTGAAATTTTGAGTAGACGCCTAGTCATTGGCTTATGGAGAAGATGTCAAATCACCAAGGGAAGTGTTTTCGTGAAAAAAAAAAATGACTATTTTATGAGAGAAGGGCTGGGTGATGTATTAAAATTTCAATATTTCTTTTAATCACGATATTGAAAACAAATATATCATTCATATCAATGTACACTGGATTTGTGAGGTTGCCCCGCCCCCCTCAGTGCAAAATCTGCCGCCAATTCAAACCCTCCAAGATATATTTTCTCAAATGCAACGGGCGACAAATAAATACTTTTTCTGGCAAGAGTTTTCTGGCATTTGGAAACTAAAGAACTTATAGTGCATCTATTAATGGGCTCTCAAACATAAATGTTTCTTAATCTTAACTAAGTGCTTAACAAACTAAAACTTAAGCTTATTTGTAGTCTTAAATGTAACTCTTTATTTTTGTCTCTCAATGATACTGTTCCAAAGTAAAATATTTCAGTTGCTGCTGACATTTAAAAATGTCCTCTTAAATATTTCATATTTTGTTCTTTTGGTATTAGCTGAGGATGTGAGCATAGCTAAAGGTTTCTTATAAAGACGACTGTCACCAATTTGTGTTTTATTTATGACTTGCAACATTTTAATGTTGCTGTCACTGCTTTATTTATCAAGCAGACCTAGTGGGTCAGATCTAAAGGGTGAAATATTTTTTCACCCCTGTGTTCGTGGCACCATCATAAGGCCGGACACACTGTGTGTTCACTAAACAACGACACACAAATAGTGTTATGAGGACAAGACTATTAGTGACAACAAGAGAGCTAAATTTGTAGCTATCCCTGTGGGACAAAAACGAGCTCCGAACTAACTGCATTGCCTGTTTTAAAACAAAATGTCACTTTGGTCAAAAGTCACATTTGGGGTCCTAAGATTGATAATGCTCCCTAGTATGTCACAGTCAGGCAAAGAAACAAAGATCGATCAGAGCATCGACAGTAATGCATACGTACTAGCTTGATGTTGCTTTTAAGAGCCTTTTCTGTCAAAGCCAGCCCATCAGTGTCCTCTAGGGGGCGTTCAATCATCAGTGTTGCTACACACACACACACAAACACACACTCACCAAAGCACTTGCTCAGATTGGTCTGTTTGTCGATGAACACTTTGGCAGACACGACGTTCCCAAAGGGCATGAACATCTGCAGAAGGTCCTGGTCCCCAAACTCCTGGGGCAGGTGATAGATGAAGAGGTTGGCGCCCTCTGGCCCTACTCCATTTGGTAAAAGAAATTCCAGAATCTCAAGTTAGTTACACAAGACTGTTGTGTGGCAATGCAAATACAGGGAGAACTTGTGGGTATACTCACCTTCCTTCTGGCTGCCGGCAATGGTCTGCTGCAGGAGAGATTGGCCATAGAGGGAGGGCAGGGCCGAGGCCGTGTACTGCTGCATCCCTGAGTAGGCCTGGGTCAGAGCATCCATGGAACTGGCTGCTGAGCCGTTAGCCATTGAGGCTCCCAGGCCTCCATTCATGGCCCCCATTCCTGCACACAAATGAATACTTTAGGTTTTAATTCCAGGCCCTTGACAACTGACTTGCAACTGACAATGCTATGAGGGACAATCTCACCAGCGACGCTGCTGGTGAGCGCATTAAGGTTATTGAGGCCAACAGAGGCCCCGGTGAGACCCTGCAGAGTGCCCAGAGATGCCAACGTGTTCATGGCGGCACCGGCACTGGACCCTGCTGTGGAACCGGCTGCTGTGGGACAAAACGGGACATATGGAATGAGCGTGGGGGTGATGCCTCCGAAAGCACTCAAAAATTAGGTTAGCTACATATTGCAGCTATTGAATATTTTAGTAAACGGGCATTCATTCATTCATTTTCTACAGCTTATCCACACGAGGGTCGCGGGTGTGCTGGAGCCTATCCCAGCTGTCTACACCCTAAACTGGTCGCCAGCCAATCACAGGGCACATATAGACAAACAACCATTCACACTCACATTCATACCTATGGACAATGTGGAGTCACCAATTAACCTAGCATGTTATTGGAATGTGGGAGGAAACCGGAGTCCTCGGAGAAAACCCACGCATGCACGGGGAGAGCATGCAAACTCCACACAGAGATGGCCGAGGGTGGAATTGAACTCGGGTCTCATAGCTGTGAGGCCCGCACGCTAACCAATCATCTACCGTGCAGCCGTAAATCGAGCATTCTACCCAATATTCCTTTGACTCCAGATTGTCCATAGGTATGAATGTGAGTGTGAATGGTTGTTTGTCTATATGTGCCCTGTGATTGGCTGGCGACCAGTCCAGGGTGTACCCCGCCTCTCGCCCAAAGACAGCTGGGATAGGCTCCAGCAGGCCGGTGACCCTCGTGAGGATAAGAGGTAGAAAATGAATGAATGAATGGAAGTTTAATACTAATACTCAGAACATTCATTTGAATGGCTGATTGAAAAGATGAGCGATGTTTGGTGCATATTGTGCTTGAAAGAAATAGGAATATTTTAATAATATCAATCTTTCGCCCAGCCCGAGTTATATCAGAAATTACCTGGACCGGCCAGAGCTCCCAGTGCGCTGCTGCTGGCTGTCAGACCGCTGGTGGAGGTCGGGCTGGCAGAACTCTGGGCTGCGGCGGCTGCAGCCGCCAGTGTGGCCAGGTTCTGCAGCTGAAGTGGATTCACTCCTAGAACATACACAACTCATTTGAGCAAAATCTACACACTGTTTCACCTCCTTTTGGTATACAGTAATCACTCCTATGTGGGTTCCAGACTCGACTGTAATGAGTGAATTTCCGTCATGTAGAATTCCTTATTTATACATGTAATATTTTCGTAGAGCATAGAAAACCGGTTTACAACCTTCTAATTCATAAATCATATTACCCAATATAGTAGACATATGAGTCAATTTAAAAATGGCAGACAACTGTTGGAGGGGGTTCAGAGTTGACTTTCATCTTTGGGTTCTTGGTTACATGTTTTATTAGGGATTATTGTGCCTGTTGAGAGATAATTCAAATCTGCAAAAAAAAAAAAAAATTCAAGTCTGGTGATTGTGTGTGACACCTGTGTAGAATATTACGTCAACAGGCTTTTTGAAATCCTAATATTTGTATTTGAGTTCATTTAGCCATTTTTATGCTGGTTAATGCTTCATTTTAAGCAAAACATACATACCATTTGCTTCAATGTGCATATGTTTTGACTAACAGGTAATCATCAACCAAGAAACAGCATGATTTATTAATACATGTATTTTTTGAAGCTGTGCAATTCAAAACGCAAAAGTGACGAGACTCTTTGTTCAGACATGCTTCACGGATTACACTGAGGAACATGACGTTGACACATAAGTCAACAATTTTCACAAGTTGACACATAGTTGTCATTTAAAGTGTTGACTTCCTGCGTACAACTGTCACCAGTTTCTCACAGGGATGGTAAAGTATAGAGAATGTCTAGGGATAGATTGACAGCTTTTGCAGTGATAAGTTCATTTAAATAAGAATTAATAAAATAAATCATTTTTTTTCAAGTAGAGAGATTAAAGATGATTGCAATTCATTGCAGTGAACTGCAGCATTAAAAACAAGCTTTCACAGAAACACACTGGAACCTTGAAACAATTTCCACCCCCTTATCTGAATGTCATGTGATGAGCCGCAGAGAACCCGCGTGGGCGTAGATAGGACAATGCATCACAAGGCTGGTTCCTGAAATTCTGTATCTATCTCAATGAAAACTTATCTCAACAGGAAGGTGAACTCACCTCCTAGCCTCTGCATACTATTGAAACTGCTCTGGTTGCTTGTTGAGGCGGCCTGCTGCAACAGCTGTGGAGAACACAATGTTGGTTTTAATAACTATGGCACAAGCAGCAGACGGATAGCTCAACTGTTCATTTTATGCCCATGTTAAGAGTTCGCTAGATGAGGATGAAAGGTATCTCATAGAGGTTATGCAATAGCACCAGGCACTGAATTTAAGGTCAATTTTCAATTTTTGAGACATTATGTTTATTCCGATAATCCAATGTGCTAAGCATTTTACTCTGAAAATCTAGAGTGAATTGATTTATGAGAGAGCACCCTAGAGCTGCAACAATTAATCAATGGTTAATACATTTCCCAATCAATCAACTATATTGGTAACTGGCTAATTTTTTTATTTAAATGTACATATCTTCTGAATTCAGCCTGTGAAATGTGAATATTTGTACATTTCCTTCTTCATCCAAGGAGGCAGAACTATTATCTTTTTGTTTTAGCCAAAATGAGATATTCACACACATCAGCTTTTACTTTGGAAAACCTTTGTAAGTGTTTGCTTCAAATGAATTTTGTTCATCTATGGCCTAACCAATTACTCTATTATTTTAAACAACAAGCCTAAGAAAATGACTATGATTGTATTTGATGTACATTTATTGTTTTACTGACACTGCGATTGCCTGGTGACCAGTCCAGGGCGTACCCAGCCTCTCGCCCAAAGTCAGCTGGGATAGGCTCCAGCATAACCCCGCATCCCTAATGAGGATAAGCGGCATAGAAAACGGATGGCTGATGGATGGATGTCTGACAAACATTTAGACTTAATATTCTTTAACATTATTTTAACAGAACATGCAACTTGACATACTAGTGTTTGTGCAATTATTTGCTCAGCTCAAATGTTCCATTTCTGAATAGAGGCAAAAAAGTGTTTTTTAAAAATCTGATTGAAATCCACTGAAAAATGATCAACAATAATCAGTTATTAAAATAATCGTTGGTCACAGCGCTAGCTTAAGCACTTTCCCTCCTGCAAATAGCGCCATCAAACCGCTTTCTATTTAATTTTTTCTTATTTATTAATTCTTATTTACTATTTAAAGCGGAGAAAAGTGGAAGTGCGGTATCAACCACTTATTGTGAGTGCAACTTCGTGTGGACACAATTTCGTCCTTGAAAGATTATTGTGCAAGACACTACTCAACAATAATAATTGGGGGGAGGAACCGTCACATTAACATTAGGACAAACCTAAAATGCAAGCGTGTATATGCACAATCAAAAGTATCACTATTTAGATTTCAGAATGGACTTTAGAGCATGAAAGAGCTGGTATCAAAGTATCAATATTTCAATATCGAACAGCCAATTACTACCGCGTCCTCCTTAACGCGTTAGTGGCAATTTCAAAGATATTGTGCAATGGGAGCTGTGTAGGAGATTAAGAAAAAAAAGACAACTTTCTGTTGTGTCTGTTCCATGGTGCGTGTGGGTGGAAGGAGTAGTGAGACAATTACAAGAACTGCTTTGCTAACACCTTTTAAAAACAATTTGCGGATGAGAATAACTTTTGCCTGCATTGTTAAGTACCTTTGAAGTCTCAATACACGTCTGGCAATGACGTATAGGTCGGATATATGCGACCTGATGGTTCACACTGCAGTTACATCACATACATATCAGATTTATATCCACATACGAATGAGGCCTGAGTGGCATTTGAAAAAAATCTGAATTGTCTGCTTATCTAGCACTGGCCTGAACCCCCATATTATTATTGAAAGATTTGTACATAGATTGCACATTGGTTGGAATAAATTTAGTACAGCAATGTGGATTTACTTACTGAAACTCAGACTGACTGCAAGACAGGCTAGAAGATGAGTGATAGTTCCATGTTTACCTAATAATTCACTTCGAGGACACTTTCCGGGCGGCAACCCAGTTCAAACAAACACAGCCATGAACGCACACAAAGAAAGTAATATATTCTCAAAAATAACATTCGCTGATATTGTGTTGTGATGAGTATATGATGTTTCACTGGCAGCTCTATGCACACTGCACAGAGCTTTGATTATACAACTCCTCTTGGTCGGACACTCTTGATGATAAATTGTGCCACGTCCACCTCTTCCAGGGAGGTGTACAGGACTTGAGTGCATATAGGTGCACTTTCTTTGGTCTAATGAACTGGACTTCAAGTGTGAATCGTGCCCAAGCTTAGCTACCCTGTGTTAGTGCACCCAAAGTTAACAACAGTCTGCAGAAACTATAACTGTTGCCTGAGATCACATGTGGATTGACACTTACAGCCAGGTACTGAGGGGTGAGGGTGCCCAACCCAGCCAGGTTCCCCCAGGTGGAGGCGCTGTTGAGCTGCTGAATCTGTTGCACAAGTTGCTGCTGCAGGCGACGTTGCTCCTTATCCCGCTGTGTGTCGGCAAACTTCACCACGAGAGGTGAGGAGCAGCCCTGCAGCAATAGCAATATTTGAACCGTTTCAGAAGCAAACAAACAAGGCTGATCAATTGAGAGGAATTTGCAAAAAGAAGAGGGGAGGGGGTCAAGGGGGTGTAATTATCTATGCCTCAAGGCTGTTTTCAAGGCTGCTGCATTCGTATGAAAGCTAACACACAGAGGACATGTGCCATGCATAGCTGAGCCAGGCCACATTCCAGAGAGGGCACGGGACGATGCAGCAGACAGTGAAGCTTTTTAGGATCTGAATGGACTCCACAGATGACACATGGCAGACAGCGATTACAAAAAAAAAACAAAACAAAAACAGGCATATGTCAGCAGACGTCAACAGGGAGAGTGCATTACAATACACAGTCTCACAAACAGACAGGCACATACTGCTTGGACAAACGCATGAGGACAAACGGCATGCGGTGCAAAGTATTTTGAGAGTCGAGAGAGCTAGACAGGGACCACAGTGGACAGGGAGAATGGCTTCTGCACCAGCTGCACCTCCTGCTGCTGCTGCTGCTGAGGAGGCCGCGATTTTGAGGGGGGGCTAATTTTAAAGTTGTAGGAGGAGTCTGTTTGCTGGGGCCGATGATTGAACTCGCTCTGTTGCTTCACTGGGGAAGCGTCCGATTTACTCGTTTTAATTATTGCAGGTCCACTTCAAGACTTTTGGCAATGCAAGGACAAGGAAATGGAGGCCGCTTTAAACTTGCAATGGTATGGACTAAAGCTAGACGATCAAATATACCAGGAGCTATAAATAGCAGAACTTGTCTCAAAACATTTTTTCATCTGGCTCACAGTTTAGCTTTGGATGTGCAGGGCCACTTTGTGACCTATTTTCGGATATGACTACGTAATCTAATAACTTTCTAGATCTGTCTGCACTCTGATGAACGGATGCATCTGCTTAGACTTGTTCTTCTTTCCAACACATGGGCGCAGCAGAGAGTATGTGAGGGGGTGGGAGGGTAGGGTTGGAGAAATAGGTGCTGAGGGATACAGTACCTCCATAGTCTGAGAGTGATGCATGGTTTTGATTGCATTCTGTGCCATTGACCTGGTAGCAAATGTGACAAACGCACAGCCTGTAGGAGGAGGAGGAGGAGGAGGGGGGAACAATGGGGGAAGGAGGGGAAGAGTGGGGTAGGGAGGGACAAGAAAAAAACAAAAACAAGACAAAAAAAAGGTTTGGACAACTCGTTATGAACCCCCCAAAAAACACATTACAGTAACAGAGAATGCACACAGAACCACCCTGACTGGTTAGCACATAGAGAAAGAAAGACAACATAACAGTAACACGGGTCACATGAGCACAGTGACTTGACAGATTCAAACTGCCACCCCAGAGAGGCTGGACTGTGTGGTCATGGTGAAAACACTGATTATATATATAGATATATATACATATACACACACATAATGCACACAGATACACACCCATTTATGACTATCATAAGAGCTGCAAACATAAAAAAAAAGGGGGGAAGGTTTTAGGGTCCGGTTTAATGGCTTATAAAAACGTGGGATTGGTGTCTGCTCTATCGACACACAAGCTCCGGCTCTCCGGCGAGATTTAATGCGTCAGAGAGCCTGTACGTGACATGACGACAGGCTAATTCCAGCCTTTAAGTGTGCGATGGAGGCGTTACAAGAGGAGCCGAGGCGCCTGCCAGCTGAGCCCGCGAACGCAGGCAGCCAGCAGTTGCCAAGGCGACGGGGGCCCATTGTCCCGGGCAGCGAGTGGCGCAGCGGCCGCCCTTCATAATGCTGCGTGGGGGCCGAGTGCCACAGTAATGTGAGGGGGCAAGGCTACGAGTGGGTTGAAAAGCGCTTGATTCGGGTAGGGGGCGGAGAGAGGTCTGAGATGATGACAAAAAGGGGAGGGGCTTGTGTAAATTCGGGACGTGGCTTCGTTGAGGGTGGCGATCTGGGCAGCCGGAGGAGAGGACACCTACCTCTGCTCTGACCGTCCGGTCCCCGCAGGATTCGGCACTCTTCGATTTGCCCGAAAGACGAGAACATCATCCTGACCTCGTTCTCGCCGTATTTCTTTGAAACCATACCGATGAAGAGTTTTCTGTCTTCTACCGCTGCGGAGAAAGGGAAAAAAATATTATGGTGCGATAAAAAAAAAATCTCACACCTCTTTTCATTTTTTTTCCTCCCTCTTCTCTTGTTCACACCGCCGCCGCCTTGTCACACTGCCACATTCTCTGCCTCCAACTACTCAGCGCCAGAACAAATCTGTACAACTTGCAGCTTTGTTCCTCTGTGTCTGCTTTTCCACGCTGAGCATGATGTTGTATCATCCATTTTTGTGCCTCCCTCCTCCCCCCATTCCCGGGTCCTGTACCTGCGCTTCATTCTCCCTCGGTGCCCTTTTAAAGCCTTTAATCCTCCTAACCCTCGATTGTGTATGGAAATTATCTAGCACTGCCATTACCTGAACTGGAAAACCTCGGCCATTTTTTAAAAGCTGCAACCCAAAAACCCACTTACCACTCGTTTTCTCACTGTCAGCGGGTTTCATCTGGATAGGATGATGCATCTGTGGAAGGGAAAAAAAGGGGGGAATTTTATTTAATTGGTCCGAGTGAAAGCAGTCACAGTTATCCGTGAACCGTGTAGGCGCCCGGGCTCGTTATCTCGCATCTCTCTCTCTCTTCACACTCCTCCGAGCATCTCTCTGTGCCTCTTGCTGCCTCCCTCGCTGTGCCGACACCCTCCCTTCCCCTGCCGCCACATTTAGGAGTGATTCGGTTAATAGCAGAGGATCAAGTTCTCCACTATATAAATTTCACTTCTCAGTGGCTGTTCGTCTTCACCGATATTTAAATTCCACATGGCTGGAGACGTACAGTAAGATATTGTGAGAGCTTTTTAGAGTGGTATATGACATAGAAAAACTACATGAGCATAACCTTTAGGAACAGACCACAAGTAGGGATGTAACGATTCATGGATTAAGCAGATTTTTTCAATACAGTACAGTGGCGTTCCAAGCTCTCATATGGAACACATTTAGCGAGGGACAGGAAGCATAAACACACGCGATACACTCATACAGCTACTCAGTAACCGAATACAGTGCAGCCCAGCCTCGGTCTTACAATAGTGCCAAAAAGAAGCCAGAGCTCGGAAATCCTGTTCCTTTGTTAAATTCTTTTGTTTGGGAATACTTGGTCTTCCAAATAAAATACATAAGCCCAAAGCAATGAGCCATGCTGCACTTTAGCCAGTGCGAAACCTTTCTTTACTAAAAGTGAAATAATGAGTAAGATTGTGTAAACCAGGGGTCTCAAACACGCGGACACTACACTTAGGTCGCTAGCCCTCTAGTTTACGAGTTAGCATGCGTCTCAAGACCCTGCAGTTGCGCAATATGTTGTAAATAAAAAGAGTATAAATGTGACTATAGTTGTGTTTTGTCATGTCTACAGGGCTCTAATAATGCTTTGTTAATTTTAATCTGAAAAAAATAATTTGTCTACCCACCAACTATATATGGTTTCTTAATTTTTAATTATTTGCCGTTTTATTATTATTATATTTATTTATTACTGATTGATTAATTTTTTTTATTCTTGATCTTATTTTGTGTAGAAAAATAAAAATGAAGATATTTGAGAACAGTGGAATGTTTTATCACACCTTTTCTTGCAGAAAATCAGAACCAAAGCAAAGTTTATTCATTTTTCCGTTTTTAATAAATGCATTTTTTTTTTTTTTTTTTTTTAAACCTGATGCAGCCCAGCCTCGCCCAGACCCTAGCTCCAGTGGCCCCCAGGTAAATTGAGTTTGAGACCCCTGGTGTAAACTGATACGGTTACGCTTTCCTAAAAAGAAATGTAAACTATTGTTTCAAATTAAAATTAATTAAAGCAATTCATGCAAAAAAAATATTTTTCTCCAACTGTACCGAAAATTAACTGAACCGTGATCTTAAAAAAGGAATACCAAATCGTCATTATGTCATATTGTTACAGTCCTATCTGGGACAGTGTGTGTGTGTCAAAATTCTTGTACCCCGCACTACGGATGCTTGTGTGCAAGATCATCAGTTTTACTGCATTATTAACAAGAAATCTTGACATTATGATACATCTTAGTGTGCAAACACTGTGTATTAAAAAAAATAGCAAGAGTGTGCAGAGTCCGAGCTGTACAACATCTAGTCTCTGAACATTGCACTCTTCATAAAAGTGAGTGGGCTGCAGAACGACCACTGAAGGAGCTGCCATTTCTTTGCCACCACTTAAATGATTTTTTTTTCTAAACGTCTGTCCTCGCACAACTTCATCACAGTCACTTTTAGCCAATTTTTACCTGCCATGTGGCACCAAAGAATAAATAACACCCACGAGAGGCACAAGCAGATTGTACTGCTCGTGAAAAAGTGGAGGGTTTGTTTTTGACAAGCACTAAAGAGAAGCAGACAGATGGCCCGCTCGGTATGGCTACTGGCTAGCATCACTGACCAAGGATGGAGAGAAACCTGGAACAGGCTTACAAAGCCTTGGTTTTTTCTATTTTTTTTCCCTTTCCTCCATACGGTCATGCCGTCCAAACTCAGTCACCTGCAACCGGTGCCAGTGATGCTGTTACGCCATACTTTTTTTGAAATGTCTGCCTGACTGATCACACCCTCCCGGTGCGGAGAGCCAGTTCATTTTTCAGCCGCCTTCAATATTTACATGCACGCCTCAATGGCAGTACCTCTTTTTCCAGTAGACTAAGATATTGATTGAATTGACGAGCGTTGTCGTTTTGTATAGATTAAGTCACTGCCAGAGTGGTCTGTTGGTTAGGAGAATAAAGGGGATATTTATTGAGTTTAAAAGGTCTGTGATCTGGTTTCATGAATCAGCTTTTGAGTACAGCAGACGTTACAGCTGGAGACAAAAAATGGAAATAAAAAATGTGCATCAATGATTCAGGAGGACATGCATGAATAATTTGTTTCACTTGGAGGTAAACTGGTGCTCACTGTGCCTGAACAAACAAACCTCCTTTGCCAAGACAATTTCAGTCCATAC
Source organism: Doryrhamphus excisus (assembly GCF_030265055.1). Taxonomy (NCBI): domain Eukaryota; kingdom Metazoa; phylum Chordata; class Actinopteri; order Syngnathiformes; family Syngnathidae; genus Doryrhamphus; species Doryrhamphus excisus. Next base: position 13,603,696 of record NC_080471.1, read on the forward strand.
CTTTACAATTTTGCAGACCGGGTTTTTTTTTTGTTTTGTTTTACTGAGGCCAGGCACTCATTTGGGAAAGTTGAGAGCAGTATACATGGAGGTGGCTATATAAAATCACTACATTGGGTGTGAAAAATCTGTGCTTACTCACCCCACTTAAGGTCTTTATGTTGTGTAGGGCATTCTGGGCATCCAGTGCAGCCTTTCTTGTATAAAAAGTTACAAAACAGCATCCTGCAGATGGAGAGAGAACAAAGGAGGGGAGAAGCAGAAGTGAACGAGCAGCACACAGAAACCTACAACAAAAAAGCTAAAAAAAAAAAAAATGGGGGGGGGGGGTGGTGGGTTGGGGAATAAAAGCATTTTCATATCAGGTTAAGAACATGTGACAGGGTATTCTTGGGGTGAGCGCAGACATTTTCAAAAACCCATATTTTTTTCTCTCCCGTGTTGGAAAAAAAAAATCTCTAAACAGCACCAGCGCCCTTTAAAAAAAAAAGTCCCTTTCCTCATAAAAACACATTCACTCGTCTTCATGCAGAGCTGCCAACATTTGGTGTTCAAATCCAATTCAGTACGTTCCTATAATTTGTTCAGCCTGACGTTGGCACAGCTGCTGATGGTGCCAACTGCCGAGCTAGCTAGAAATTGATGCTGTATGCTTGCTAGCTGTGTTGTGCACTCTAAGGAGACACAGGGAATGTAGCTTTTGGTTGTCTTCAAAACCGCTTAGATCGCAAACTTAAGGACAACCTATTGTGCTTTTTCCACTTTTCTGAGCTATAAATGTTGTAAGAATGTTGTATTCTTATGTGGAATTATGCCAAATTTTCAGATAATGAAGTTTGTACATTTGGTAGTGAACCATGAAGGAAGTTTGGGATTGCTCTGAATGCTCGGTTTCATAGACTTTTTTTTTCTAAAACTCACTCTCTGTGATGTCACAAGGAGCTGGTTTTCTATATGGACAATGTGCTCTAGACTAGACACACTCTAGGACTGCCCTCCCCACAGCTCTCTTTTGCTCCGTTTACAGTTCTATGGCTCCCGGGAAACCTTTATACGAGGCAAGCTGAGACTGAAGTGGTTGGAGTTGGTGATTCCCAGCAAGAGAATTATCTGTCAACGGCGTTTCACACGGGACTGCTTTGTAAACACGAATGTGAAATATCCACCAAACTTTTGCTGAAGCCAGTAATTAATGTTGGACATACCATGTCTTCAATCAGTAAACGCGAACCTACGTTACTATTCTTGAGTTCATACTAGGGATGATCAAGTACATATGTGTATCTGTATCTATTCACTCATCTAAATTATCTGTACCTGTAATACTCTGAGTGGGTGGGGCATAAACCGGAAGTGAGTGTTGAGTGGGTGGGGCTTAAAAATGTACATTATTTGAAGTCTAAAATTGACACGGATTGATCAGAAGTTGCTCTTTGTATTGTTGATTATTCAGCTATATGTGTACTATGTATGTGATCCTTGACACTTTATTCTTTATTTTTAATGACTTGAAGTTGGTGATTCATGCAAACACGGAAATAATCTGTCAGCCTTATTGACTGTATTTTTCTCAAAAGCATTGCGTTCAGAACTACAAGCAGTTTTCCAACTGACAAGCAGACGGAAAGAAAAAAAAACCACCATCAGTGACTGATGCACGACCGTGCCTGATGTCCTGTGAAATGCAATGTACGTTATAAAATAAGTTTAAGATTTGCAGTAGTTGTAGCTAGTGGGTAACAAAATTCTTATATCATAGGTAGCACAGCTGTGATAGCTTTTGAACTCCGCCATGAGTGAGTGATGCTGGGAACAGTGGAGTGCAGGGAGGATTGTAAGAATTGTCGCACTCCTAGTTCCAATCGTGCCTTGCCGCACCTCTATATTACATGTTTTATCATTCACAGTCGCAATAGCCAACAGACTGACAAGACTTCTGGCTGCTCTCCACTTGCGTGACATCTTTTCTCTAAACAAGAATGTTTAAAGAGATCTCGTGACAGACCGACTTCACACAATTTTACTCCATTTATAAGTGAATTGGGTGAGGCAAGTGTGAACGCCGACCGCACCAACACACCAAAACACTGGATATGCCACCAAATTTGAGCAAAGCTAGGCGATGCTTAGCAACTCCCAACAGAAAGCCTCGTCAAAATCCCAAAACAAATATATGCCCACAAATGTAAATACAGATGTTAAACATACTCTTTCTGACAAAGGGGTTGCGTGTTGTTCTGTGAAGTTGTCATGTTGTTTTGGACTGTTTTTTTACTACTACAAGTGTGAATACACCCTCAAAAGTTAAGGGTTTTTTTGCTCTTATTTTCTCATACACAATCAAAAGCCAGTGTTTTTCAAAATCATCATCCTGACCATAGTTAATAATCATTGAGGGGAGTGGGGGGGGGGGGGGGGTTACATGGCTGTCAGAGGAGACCCACATGTCAAGACTGTCGGTACTGTCGATTCAAACTCTAACGTACAAGCAGGAGCCTCAAATTGCATGGAAAAAAGCAGGAGAGCTCGGGTGGGAGGAAAAAGAGGTGGTGGGGGAAGGGGGCGGAAGAAAAGAGCAAGGGGGGGGGGGGGTTAGGATGGGAAAAAAGCCTATCATCCTTCCATCCCAGCAGACCGCCGGTGGCGTTCCAGCCTGTCAGTTTCACTAGCATGTGGAAGTGGAGCACTGCAGCGTCTCTGACCTACATAGTGTGTATTATGCCGTTACTGGAGCTCCCCGTGCCGCGGGGAGGGGGGGCTGTCGAACCCGAATACTCAACGAGACGCTTTCTCTCCTCCTCGCCCACCAGCCCTCTACGTCTTCGATGCCGCTTACGGAGCATTGAGATGATTTTTTTATGACCTGCGTTTGACACAGGCTGAAAACACTCAGTTTAACCAAATAATCACACAAACCGATTACCTACGAGAGATGGCTGTATTATCTGTATTACCCCCCACTTCTCACACTGGGGAGAGATGGAGTGAGATGGATGAGTTAGGGAGAGGTTTTGGGTGGGTGGGGGTGTTGGGTATGCAGACATGGCAGGATATTCACCTCACACAGACAGCTGTGATTGGGCCAGATTAGCTATTAGAATACATTAACATGTCAATAGGCCATCACAGCTGAAACTCCACATAGAACCAAGAGGAAGAAGAGGCGGTGGAAGTGTAGGGGAGGGGGTGGAGGCTGAAAATAAGGGGTCTTTGAACTCCCACTCAGTGAACACAAGGAGGAAGGACAGCCGAGATCTAGTGCAGCTTTGTCCTGTACAACCAGACATAGATTAGACTGCACGATTGCACTTTAGTACCATTTACAAGGTTTCTAAACAGTCTGCAGACTGTTGAGTCACAATAACGGTCCGATACACAAAATCGCCTTACCTGGAGCATCAAACATCAGGACTATACTTTAAAAATCACTGTGTGAGCAACAGCCTTTAGGTTTGGAAACAAAAACCTCTATAACCTGTGTATAGGAAGAAGTCTTTTTCATACATTTACTAGGGCAGCCATCACCAAATAGTGGTGGTGATAGTGGTCCAGATACGGATCTAGTGATGGTGCTTTAAAGAGGACAGCCAAGAGCCCATGACCAATCAAAGTGAATGGAACCTAAAACACTACCTCTCGCCCGAAGACAGCTGGGATAGGCTCCAGCATACCCCCGCAACCCTAGTGAGGATAGGCGGCAAAAAAATGGATGGATGGATAGGAACTATAACAATGAAATTGTATGTAATGTATGTAAAATGTAAAAACGTATTGCAGTGGCAGATTTTGGGCGTAATGACTTCAATTATTACAGTTACATGAAGGCAAACGTGGTGACATCACTCATAATGAGCCAATGAAATTGTTTACTTCCCAAGCTGTGAAAGAGAGAACCATGGCTTGCTAAATGGATGGACCGATATAATGTCCATTCTCCCAGAATTGAGTGCCAAACCGCTGTGTCTCATATGCTCAACTATAGCGCTGGTCAAAAGCGGGAATGTGACGCACCATTATGAGACAAAAACACAGATCATTCAAGGGAAAGTATTGTACGAGAGGGCCAGAGTCATAACATATTCATTTACACCACGTCAACATGCAAGTTCACTAAGGATTGTGTGGATATTGGGACACAACAAACCGGCACGGTTGCAAATTTTATTTATTGTATTTGTTACATTGTTTGTACAGTTGAACTTCTTATTATTTATGTGACATTTGCTTCTGTTGTCTTTTAAACTCAAAGAACAGTAGGTGCCAAGTTAATTGTGTTGTATTGAAACCATAGGAAACATTCCTGTCCGTTGGGGGGTTGAGAGACATGACAGAAAATAACTCAGAATCACTTTACTAGGCAAACAAACACACCGTTGTGTATTTGTGTCAATAAGGTGCATGTTAATATCCAGGGGCTCCTTACACACAACCATTCTCAATTGGCAATTTGGTTTGTTTAGATGATAAAACATTCTACCATTATGGTTTCTGTCTAAACACTGAAAACCTGCAAAAAAAGAGGACGTTCATATGCGTGTTTGATAGGGCTTCTCCCGTAAAGTGTACATTAACTTTGACCAGTGAAGACAAATTACTGCCATGATTGAAGAGTCTCAACCCTAATATAGCGCAGTAAAAATAGGCTTTTGCTTAAGCTGGGAGGTTTTCCTTTTTGTCGCATGGCATGCAAATAAATAACACTGACAGTTTTGACAATGCCTCCAAAAAAACAAAAAAACGTTCTTTTCTAAACAAGCCCTGTCTGTGGACCTCGGCCTTCTTTCAAAGCATCGGCTGAACCGTGCCAGCAATTTAGGACATGCCACACACAACAACTCTACAATGAGCCAGAGACTGTAAAGTCACTGCTCACAATTTCGACATGGGAGTCCAGAACTAACCTGGTCTGACCACCACCAACACCACATATACAACTCAAGGATGGATAATTGCCTTCGACCTGACAGGGCAACTCAAGCATCCAGCAAATTTAAACCTAGGCGAACCAACCGACACAGTTGTTGGAGTTTGTCCACCTGCCGCTAGTTAAAGGAGACAGAATGCTTCCAGTGGCACTTTGCAGTCTGGCAGACAAGCAGGCTTCCACTTCACCGTCTCCATAGACTCATTTCCACCATGCAGGGAGTTGGGGTTGCATTTGTTGACATTGTCACAAGATGAGTGGTGTACCCAAAATAACTGTCCCTTATTGTAAAATATTTTGGCACGCTCCCCCTATGGTTCCAACAAGGGTCATACAGCACGTTATACCAGTTTTACAACTTTTCAAACATGTTGCATTGAGCAAGTTTAAACATGTGACGTACTGCTGTTTTGCATATTTGAAATGACATACATCAAAAAGTATTGCATTGAGATTACATACAAAATTAGAATAATAGTAAAAAGGAGAACTCATCTTCAGTTAGCTGCTTGAAAATTTGCCCCGCCGGACAATTTAGTTCATAAGACGTGCAGTACGGATCTGTGATATATAAGCTATCTGGCTAGTGTGGTATGACATCACACCATTTGTTAGTTATTGTCATCCTGCCTACACGTTCCAGAATGGAAACACCAGCCTGGATTTCTGATCTAGAACACAATGAAAACTGTACATTAGTGCTATATTGCAATCTGAACTCAAACATACATGCAAAGGAAGTGTCCACAGATGCAACGAGTAACCTTGCTTTTTAGTCAACGCTGCTCTTAAAGCCCAGCACAGTCAAGTAAAAGTAGAAAGGAAATCTTTCTCTAATGCGGCTTATGGAAATGGGTTTTAAGACTTGCTGAATGCTGTCATCTGGAAGCACAAACATGGCTGTGCTGCAAGAGCAGACAAGCAATGTTGTTCATTGCCCGAGGGGGATTGTGCAGAAATGTGACTGAGGGTGATAGATGGCAACGAGCGGGTTCACGCTGCGTTTCAGCAAGACACAAAAGACACATTCAAGACACCACTGTCTTTTGTACCATGTACATGTTCTCCTGGACATTTTCTAGCCGTGTTAAGGGAGAACTATCACTGCAGGAATCCTACCTTTGCTCTGAGGGGGGTTCTGGGTGCGATCGCGGAGAATGTTGATCTGGTGAACGGCTCCGAAAGGTTCAAAAAGCTCTTTGAGTTCTGTCTCTGACCAGGAGCGAGGGATCTGTCCAACAAACATCTTGATGGAGTCTGGGTCTGGCTGATCCAAGTGTTCCAATGACCCATTCATCTTGCTGCCGTTGCTGGAAAAAGGAACAGAGAGGGGAAATTGTGTTTGTGAATTCTGGCATTAAAATCATTCCTTAGAACTGTAGCACTAAACTGTTATATGGGTATTTTAGTGGACAATTTCAAACCTATTATAATCCCTACAAGTTTCTGCTAAATGATGATGTTCACTATCCAGTCTTCGAGAGGATCAGTGGGTGGAAAGATGTATAATTTTCTGAAGGACTTTCAAAATAAGGGGGGTGAGATGCAGGTGATATTCAGCACCCTTTAAAATAGCTATCACCAGACTATAGCCCTTCAGCTCATGTTTATCAAGAAAGCACTGGAAACATCAATAATGCAAAGAATGACTGGATGACTCAAGACCTTGACATCAAGCTCGGGTCTTACATGAATTCTGAGAGAGACGCATTGAATTTGATCAGATGGTACTTATCATACCATTTTTTTAAAGTGTTGAAAACAACGGAAAGGCCATGTTTTACCGCTTGTTTTAGTCTTTCATTTAATTAATGAAAGCATTGCTCGGGTACATAATGTTGTGTTCTCAAATGTATTTGCAGTGACATGAATAAGCCGCCACCACATTTTAATTGACGTCAGAAAAATGGCCTTACTGCACACTTAAATGGATGTGTCATTAGGAAACATTTAGGGCACGACATTTAGCATTTAAAGGGATAGCAACCTCAGAATCGACACGTCAGTACCAGGGGCTCAAGTATTTTGTAACGCTTCTGTTGGAGGCAAAATGATCAGTACGGAATGTTAGCCATGGCGGCTTTTCCCCATTTGATCAGTCATCCATATGGGTACTCCATAACCAGGCTTCTCTATGCAGCAATGACGATGTGATTTGAGAGTAGAAGAGCGGTAATGGAAGGGACTAAAATGGTAACTTGTGCCATTTTCCTCGAGGGGAAAGCCTTTGTGACAGAGAGTCCAAACTACCGCATCTCTCTTGCAAGGAAAATAAACCACACAGCCAAAGAGTGGTGGTTACAGAGAAAGAGGCCGGAACTAAATCTATCCACTTGACAGAGAAAAACAGTGTTTGGCGTTTAGCACCAACACACAATGAGGATTAAGTCGTACCAAGTACAATACAAAAAAAATTATGCCATAGATCACTGGCATTCAACTTGCGGCCCACGGGCATAATTCTACCCATTAATTACTTTAGACTGCCCCACAAGTTCAGTTGAAAAGCACCTAACATTTTTGTAGTAGGTCCTGGAAAAACAGCATTGACAAAATCTACAAAATAATAACAGAGAATTCCAGTTCCTGTGTTCTTATGCTTATTATATAATACAGCATGTACCACAGAACAAATGACTTGAATAGCCTTGCCATAGATACTCTATGTCAAACGTGAGAACAAAATAAGGAAGCATATAAAATATCTATTTTGCACACCGACCTTTGGACGCGAGCCATCCATCTCTTACAAATGGAGCCTAGACGTTCAGCAGAAACACCAAACTCCTTGAGGGATTTAAATGACATTCTAACAAATAACGCTTCCGCTCACTCGCCTCCCTGAAATCCAACTCCACGCTTGGCTATGAAAGCTTTTATTCCCACAGCACTGTCAACATAGCCGAATGACTTAGGAACAGTCGGGCCTCCAGCCCCCTCCCCGAGCCACTAAGCAGGCACCGCAAAGCTTTAAAAGCTCCACGAATCGCTGGTTCGTGAGACTTTTGCGCCGCATTTCCTTTCCTCAGGGCGCTGAGGCGATGGTACAGGGAGTAACCTACAGCTTCTTCTGCACAGCAGGGGAACAATTGCATATTGTTCCCCATGCCGTCGAACACTATTCACCACTCTGCAACAAGCACAATGGGCCAACTCAGGGGGCCGCTGCGGAATACATGGAGGGCTACGTCTGTTGAGGCATTGGTGTGTGACAACCGCTCTCCAGTTGTGCCTTCAGTGTGCCGTCACCATTTTGCTTTGAGAGAAATCTGACTAAAAAAATATTTTATATAAAAAATGAATACAGAAAAAAAAAATCCTAGTTCATTCGATTTGAGCCATTATCCTATTTTACACAGCGGCATGTGGTTGCATCTGAATTGGGCATGGTGGGAGAAGCAGTCGCATTCATGAAACGGCAATGGCTGCCATATATAAACTAGTGAGGCTATGCTGCTAGCATTTTTTTCCTCTGTCGCTGTTTTGCATAAACAGCACCAACATGGAAATGGGGGTCAGGGATTTTGATCCACAAGATGAAAATCATCATAGATGTTTTCTTTATTTTTTATTTGTATTGTTTATGCAATAGTTACGGCAGGCTCAAACACCAAAAGGCATTGCTTCAAAGCACTTCTAAAGAATCTAAAATTGAGCTGAGCATCACTATTCTGACCATTTGCATGCCGCCCAAGGAGTTCTAGAATATGGTGTAATGTTCCTTACTAGCACTGCAGTTCATCTCTTTCTTTGTCATAACATAAAGCCCAAGTCAAAGTAGCTTGGCTGAGGACACAACAGCGTGCTTCTTTTGCTGACGAGCCACAAACAGGCGCAGGGCGTTGATGTCTGTAGGCAGCTGACAAGCCACCAGCCACGACAGTTGTGCACGTCCTACCACACCGGTCGTAAAAAGCAAGTGATTTATCTGGACCATGTGTCTGTCCGGCTGCTGAGCTCTGACCGGGCAAGCATGCCAGTGCTACTTCTTTGCTCAGCCCTGTGATAGAAAGGCAGACAATTGGGCAGTGTGACGACACATTATTCTGAAAGAACAGCATTGCGTTGCCCAATAGTTGAACCAAGAAAAGATCTTAATGTTACTCTTTTAGTTTGACACTTACTGTACTGTATTGACTTGAAAGTAAGTGCACGCAATTGCCTTGCATGAGGTTACAAGATACATCAGACCTCAGTTCAGCCAAAACCACCTGTCAGTCGGATCACCGGAAAAGATGCCATCTCCACATAGCACAAGACCATATTCAGTGCGTCCCACTGTGATGCGGTTTTGATGGAGTTCAACTTGTGACTGCAGGTGGTTGATGTTCAGCTTTGTTTGGTGTTAAAACAATCAGTCAGTCATGTCTCCATCATACTTGTGGGTAAACAGTACAAGTCTAACTATCTAGAATAGTTTGGTTCATCCATCACAGGCCTAGTGTGCTGTGTGTGGGGAGAAGTTTGATTCAATTTAAAAAGAATTATCCAGAACTTTCCACAGTGAGGATGTTGCTATCCTCATCCAATTACCTGCATCAAGATGGAGGGGAAAAACACAACGTGCCTGTCACTCACGCACATCAAACACCACTATTATCATCCCCATGGTAAACAAACTGCAGGCTTGCGCCAATGGGGAGTTAGCGTTCATTTTGGGTTTTGGACAGCATTTTCATTTGATATATATTTTACTGTTTGTAACATGGGTTAGGGACTGTGCGATATGGACCAAAACTCATATCAGATCGCTCGGCGTAGCGAAGGGATACTCAAAGCTAACAGCTGCTCCCGAGTGTAAACAATGGCGCAAGAGGCAAGCTACAAACGTAATAAGATCCAACCCCCCCCCAAGACAGAAACAATCCGGTCGGTGGGCTCGAAGAAGATGGGGACCACAAATTTGACTGCCCTAATACTATCCAGAATGGCTAATGTAGATCATTAAAATGCATCTAAAGCACATATCTCAGGACATCAACCACTATTTAGGTGTTCACTGGAGCCTGCAACATAACTTATATTACTGCGGTGTTGTTCTAATTAAAACATTGATCAACAAGCTCTTGTAGTAAGGGCACTGTTCCAATTAAAAATGTAGTGTTTCCTACTATTGTAACCAAATGTTGCCCAGTTGCCTCAGGCTGTGGCAACGAGCCGCACGTCGCTGCTGTTATGCTTTATGTGGTATTTGACACGCAGACGCAAGCTGCTGAGGAAAAGATGAAAATCAGCCAAACAGCTGCTTGCTCGCCATTCCCTCAAGTACATAACGAGTTGTTCTTCAACGGCCATATAAAAACTTAAGAGTGGCTATAACAGCTTGGTTAGAGAGAGAGAGAGAAAAAAAAAAACATACATACGTATATAAGTTGCAACTTAAAAAGCTACTTGCATAAGTTAATTTAATGAGAGTGATTCTGCAGATGTCCAGAATTTGGCATTAATTAATGTGAGGTCCCATTCCTTCCCAGCTGCCAATGACTCCCAATCATCTGAGCGCGGCCGGCCTTCATTATTGCATCTCAATCAGAGGACAGATGCCTTTGTATTATATTAGTGTTCCACTTGGCCCATGCGTTAATAAACTGGCAGAACTGGCCTCAACAATGGGGCTCAAAAGACATTGTAAAATGTTTCTTACATTAAAGCCGTTAAACACAACATGGTGAAAATCCACTCAATGAGCCCCGGCATTCAAAACTAAGCTAACCCCTACTAGCCTCCATTCAGTCGACTTTTGTCTGCGTTTATCACCATTTCAACCTGATTAGGTCAGGAGGGCATTGTTCAGTGCTTCTAATGATTTTGTGCCATGATTGATCTGTCCGCGGAGTAAATACTTACCCACGCGAACATTCCTTCTCCTCACGATGACAGCATTTGATTAATCTTATATATCCGCCACGGGGCGCAGTCATCAACTCGGCTTGTTTACATTACGTTTGGGATGGCTGTATCTTCCAGCAAAGGACTTCTCAGTTAAAAATGCTGACCGCAAACAAGCATCTTGTTGAGTCTTAGAAGCAAAATTGAGAACTAGGTATCCACTCTTCTGTCTTTGAGTGACGCAGCGACTGAGGCGTTGTGTTAGTCCGCCAAATATAGTTTGTGTTAGCTGCTACAATAACAATATCACTCTAGCTCAGTTAACATAGAAGGCGGTTATGTATGGAAATAGAACAGAAGTGAAATAAATGATTCTGTTTCACATAAGGATTGTGAATGATGGACAAAATTTCCCCCCAAAAGTGCAGTTTTCCTTTAACACTTGTGGCCGAGAAGGGAAACACTGTTGTTTGCAAAAGTTGTAAACAAACCGCTGAAAGATGGCACATGTTGCTTTTCAAATAATTGTGCACATGTTCAAAATTTCACCTCAATGCACAAAATCCTGTGGTCTACTTTGATCACGGCCTAATTTTCCATGCTGGCAATGACTCCCGTTCATCTGAGCACGGCCTGATTTCATTGTTGCGTTTCCCCTGTGTGAGGACAGACGCCTTCAATCAATCAGGCTTTCATTTGGCCCATATGCTAACAGACTGGCAGCATCTGATGACGATGACGCCCGAGCCATTAACTCCATAATGACACCAGGGGTCCCCGGAGGTCGCAGATGATGATGCTAAAGTAAAGCCGGTGGTTAACTATCAATGTGTGCATCTCAAATGGGGCAGAAAAAAGGAGGGCAATTACACCTTCACTTTACAGCTTCAGGGGCTTGTCTAAAATCATCCCAATTCTCTTATTTGTGTTCAAGAGGAATGTTTGAGTGCTGCAATGAGGACAACTAGGACACCAAATGAATAGCAGACACTAAATATAGTACACATACTGCCTGTGACTGCACACACACACATACACATACACACATATCCAACAGGGAAGAGCGCCATTTCCGCCTCATATGGACTGCAACTTCAAAAAGACACTTGCCGGAAAGATGTATTATTTCAAATAAAAGGACATTATTTAGACATGACTTCAGCTCATTTTTAACAACTCAACGACCACATCATTCTGGCGAGTGAACTGTGTGTGCTTCTGGTGTTATGCAACGCTTCGCCACATTTTCTTTTGTTTGTGAATCTTGCCACATCATTTGCACAGCTCCTATCTCGCTATCCCATAACGCCGACATGGAGGGAGTGATTAGATGATAACGACTGTGTGCTTGCATAGTCAAAGTAGTCCTACAAAAGGCAGTCTTAAGCCCCTTTCACACAGCTGGTCGGGGCCCTTTTCTCCAGTGATGCTGTTCTCAAAGACAGTGCGGGGGACAAAGATGATCTGGCAATTTTCCAGCTTCGGAGTTTGTATCAGAGCCCAAACAGTGCCTGTGTAAAAGTGGATCCCACAATGCCAATTGTCACTCATACAAGGTCTCCCTAGTCATGCAACTAATTTTTTGATTGCAGATGTCATGTCGCCATGTAAAAGTGCTCATGGATACAGGAAAGTGGTTCTCTCTAAAAGGCACAGGACAATAAAAGAATGTTACCGTTACGGCTATTTTAACAGATCACTGTGTGAAAGAGGCCATAGTGTAAAGTGTTGCAGGCCTCTAGGTTCCTCCATTTCAGAATTCCAACAAAATGTCATCTAAACTCACTGAAAAGATAAAAGTTCAAAGTACAATCATGTGTATAGCCAATAAAGGATTACTGAATTTTGCTTATTCCTTGTCTTTTCTGTGACACTTGATGGATCTCGCACTACTGTGCTGCATACTACGTGTCCAAAAAGAAAGACGATCACTTTGATGTTTAACTTAGTGACACACTGCAGCTCCTCTATGGCTGCCATGGGAATCACACTTAAGCCCCAACAGTAACTCTCTCCTGTCAACAATCAGATGGATAAATCAATCTTAAGTACAACTGCTGCCAAATATACCCTAAATCCCCGATATGATCTAGAAGAGAGCAGCTCGCTTCTGTTACAAAACCTTGGTTCACAGTGCATGGTATGACGCACAATTTGGATTATTAAATCAGTTTTGTTCATGTGGTTGGTCACATTACCAAAGAAATGCGACATTGTTAATATGATTTAAAGTGTCTGTAGCTTTTTTTTTGTATGGACCTTATAAGACGGTGCGACTTATGTATAAAGAGGGACTGCACTTTTTGGGGGGAATTTTGTCCATTAACCACAATCCTTATGTGAAACATGAACACGTTTCTTTCCCTTTTCTGTGCATTATAAATGAGAAAACAAGTTAATATGAACTAGCTAACAAGCCCTCTAAAACAACAATAATGTTGCATTGTTTGATATACACGCTGTGATAATGATTGTTCATACTTAAGTCGCATTATATACATATAGGCTTTATATCTACATACAAGGCTTGAGTCGCTTGACATGAAAAAAAAATCAAGAAACAGGTCACACACACAAAAAAAAAATCGGAATTGCCCTACAGTTTGCTGGCAGTTGAATAGCCTAGTTTTCAAACTAGGTTAAAAGGGACAAACTCATTACTCTACAAGATACTTGGTGTGCTCTTGAGTGCGGTCTCGTTTACGTTCACACATGTATTTTATCAGCGGACCAGAGGCACTAAGTTATGCTTAAAGCCACTCCTCAATTGGGACTGTATGCGACATTTATATTGTGCGACCAGTCACATGTACAAAACATGACATCTTTCAGGTCACATACTAATTTATCTTTCTCCTTGGTGGGGTTTTTACTGGCTGAAATTTTACCATCTGAGACGCCGTCACTGAATTGACCCCTTTTGTTTAACTAGGTATGTTTAGCTATTATATTTAGACTTCTGGGCCTACTTGTCGATTATATTCACTCAGCTTTCTGTTTTGTCTTACTAATCATCACCTGGTTTTGCTCGTACTTAATGACATCATATCCAGTGTTTTGGTTTACTGGTGTAGTCACAGTCCACACTTGCCTCACTCTAGAGTCGCTTGCATGTAGATTGCGAAACATCTCATGTGGTCTCGTGGTGGATCCACTCTTGTCGTTTTTGTTCTAGTTAAAACTGTAGTCTGTTTGCTCTGCTAGTACAGTTCAGTTCGTGTGGTCAAGTGTGAAAAGACTCATACACAAAAGCAGTCTCTGAGATGTGGTAATTTGCTGTCATTAGTAATGTATAGGTTAATGATAGTTGCTAAACTTTGCCAAATTGCTACTATGAGCGGACAATAAAATCTAATGCTTACGTGCTCAGAACAGGAAGATGAATAGATATAATACATGAAGCATATTTAAAAGTTAGAACCCTGTAGGCAACCACATAACCTTCTGTATGTAAGCCCGGAAGCATGAATACAATCATTAAACATACATTGAACAAACATTGAAAAAAATATTTTCAAATGGTTTGCTGAAGTTGTCAGCCATCTTTATGTAAATCATATCCTCTTTGTTACATCTCTGCTTGTAAAATATCATATTTTTTTTTAAATAGGAAAATCCTACTAGTCCATGTGACCTGGAAGACGTGTTCTTATAGATGTGACGTCAATCAAAGCACGACTTAACCAATAAAATGCTCAAAATTAGAGCATTATTTGGTTCCTAATAACATACAGGCGTGAACGCAAACCACACCACATAAATGACCAAGTGTCCTTTTTTAAACAATTTTTGCCCGGACCTGGGCACCAGAATAGAAATGTTAGTGCACCTTCAGGTGGTCTTAGTCCACCTGTTTGGTCTGGTCCTGGGTTCAGTGGACTGTGTTCCCACTTGACCAAACGGACGACAGCGTTGACAGGATCTAAACTGCCAAGTGTTAACGCACTCTAAAAAGTGCATTGTAAACCTATTTGCATGGAGTGTGTGTCTTTCCCGGTGTTGTTTACATGTTTGGTCACAAGATCTCAATTTGTGACTCAATAAGAATGTAATAAAACGGCGTGGGTTACATATTTGGGTAAGCCTCCATTACGGACCGGAGAACAGCTAACTGGCTAAGTTAGCTAGCGAGCAGAAAAAAACGGGAAGAGGCATAGCATGCTAAAACGGCACCATTAATGTCGATTCAACAATACAAGACAACAATGTCACTATAAAATAATATTATTAAACTTCACTTGACACACTTCCCTTTACTGTTGGCAATTGAGCGAGATGCAATTCGAACCGCGACCGTTTGCTACACTACACGACGGTGAAAAACTACTTTGCCACGATGGTGGCTAACTTGTCTGTATGACTTAACGTTAAATTATATTTAAAACAAAATAAATACTTATTAATCGCTTATCAAGGCAACCTTAAATAAACATGCGTTCTCCGGAAGCACATGTCCATTGACTGATGTCGCGCGCTTGGTAGCTATTGCTAGCAACCCTCGCGCTCCATTTTGTGTGTATTTAAACACTAAACGCCAGCTTTGTTGTGTCTGTCACACAAATGCGACTTCTGTGTACCGCAGTTATTCAGTATAACATGCAGATGTTTTATATAACCTCGACGCTAGTGGACGAACCGTCGCGGTTTTGTGGGTTAGCATGCTAAAGCTTGCTAGCGAGTGTTTCATCACCAAAGCTACAACTTAACAACAAAAAGAAAAAGAAAAGCGAACATCAAATCAAAAACAACACAAACACTTTACTTACATTGTGTCGCCTGACGCCATTAACCGGCTATCAGTCAGGGGCAGGAAATCCAAGTTATAAGCCGTAGTCATACTCTTCTTTAAAACAAAAACACACACATACACAGCACAGCACGCCGCGTCTAGTCTAACAATGAGGAGAAGTGCACGTCCGCACACACTCGCATGGAGGAAGAAGCTCCAACAGACAAGCAAGAACAGGTGCAAAGAGTCGGGGGGCACTGAGGGCGTCTCCTACTTCCAAAACGCATGTGAACACAGATATTGCACCGGTGTCCGCCTTGCTCCGTACTCCTCATACAAGTATGTGTACCGTGCACGGACTGAGCAGACCGGTGGGGCTGTCACACTGCACGCAGAGAGAGAGAAGCTGCCTGCAGCAAAGCAGAGGCGTGGTCTCCGTCTGCTAAAAGTCTCCAAACTCCCTGCTGCTACACAAAAATGAGGCTTAAAAAAAGCATATTTCGCCTTTATGTAGATTAGTAACGACATGCATGGACTTGCATCGTGCAAATACGACTTAAATGTGTTACATATACGGTTTGTTTTGGAGTGCAGTCAATGATGAACGGAATATATGTATTTTTGGTATATCATGAGGGAGCCCTACAGGTTGTTTTGTGTACTGTAGCTACTAAGTACACTAACACACATACTGTATTCCTTCTTCTAGGAAGAATAATGTTCATTCATTCACTTTTCCTCAAAAGGGTCGCGGGGGTGCTGGAGCCTATCCCAGCTGTCTTCGGGCAATAGGCGGGGTCCACCCTGGACTGGTGGCCAGCCAATCACAGGGCACATATAGACAAACAACCATTCACACTCACATTCATACCTATGGACAATTTGGAGTCGCCAATTAACCTAGCATGTTTTTGGAATGTGGGAGGAAACCGGAGTACCCAGAGAAAACCCACACATGCACGGGGAGAACATGCAAACTCCACACAGAGATGGCCGAGGGTGGGGAAGAAGAATGTATTAGTGGAAAATACTATCAAAAATAATAAAAAAAAAAATTAAAATAAATGCTACAGAAACAGGGGAAGACCCAGGATTCGTTGGAGAGACTATGTCTCTCAACTGGCCTTGGCATCTGCCGGTACGAGCTGCACAAAGTATCAGGGAAACAGGAAGTCTGCTTAGGCTGCTGCACATTGATGCTCAGAAAACGGATGGATGGATGCTATGGCAACAAACTTCCGAATCCTTTCTTCTTCACTGCAAACGAATTGAGACTGAGCCAACAGCGCCAAGTAGTGCACCCCATTTCACCTCCAGTACAGTGAGTCACCATGCAACCGCTATTCAACCTTCACAGCCCCACAAATGTGCAGATTTTTGGTTTGGAAAAAAAAGTATTCAGTACAGTCAGTAATAATATATAAAATACAGGTAAAATGTATACATTTACCACGGTTTAAAAACACAAAAACACCTTTTTACATGTTTGTATTTTGCTTCATTGATAATGTTTGTCAGGATGTGTGTTACAAAAATAATATATTCTTATTTCCCAATTAAACCTGTATGTAGCTGTGTAAACTGTACTGAATGACTGAATCAACAGCACCACTGCTGGTCACAAACAAGCAGTGCACTTCTTTTTCAAAATCCAAACACTGCTATTTCACCCGAGGGAGTGGGGTCTGACCACTAGTCTTACGGTATCGTGGACTTGCTGGGGAAAATTCCGCCATTATGAGGCTATATAGGTAGACTGTGTGTTTATATTGTTGTATACAGTATATGTAACACATGCTAGTTGTAGCAAAGTGCAGGGTTTCCGCTATATGGAACTAATCGTGGCAACTGGCGACAGCTTAAAAATGTACTTGAAAACAATACAATATAAATACATATACTGCATATGTTGTACAGAGCACATATTGACTACAATTCATTTGAAAACTATAATATAATTTAAATGTTTTACTTGGCTTTATTTTGAAAAACATGCACCGGAATCGCCTGCTGTATTGGCACTTGCTAGCATCACGGGACTCTGCTTCGCTAGCATTTTATGTCGTCACTGTGTTCCTTATTATCGTGTTAATAAAAACAATCCGTAAAATGTTTATCAGTTGACGACAGCTTGTCACATGCTATACATGCCTTTGTGTGTTATCGCTGACGTTTTCAAACTCATTCGACTTTCTGACGTCTCTTAACCCTTTCAGGCCGTGCTAGGTCACGGGCGAGCTAAAAGTGGCTACGACATTCATGCTAACCGAATTTTTAAAGTGACACTTCACAATTTTGCTCGCTTGTAATCATTATAATACTATTGGTTTGTCTTCAAAACACTAGATGTTTGTGTGTCTTTAAGACAGTGATACTGTCACGGTCATTGCTAGCTGTAGCTGACCAGCTGATGTTGAGTAGTTTACCATGAATAAATAACTAAATAAAATAACTCAACTAAATAAAATAACTAAATAACTTCAGTAAACCTTACCCCCTCTCCAATTTAGACAAGTGAGTTCAAGCTCAGGTTTTTAGCCTGTTGGTCACGCAGCTCAAATTTCATTTAGTGGGGATCAGTGGACCTGGTATCAAGGCTTGTGCCAGATTGCCACACCACATATATATCATTCATTCATTCATTTTCTACCGCTTTTCCTCACAAGGGTCGCGGGGGGTGCTGGAGCCTATCCCAGCTGTCTTCGGGCGAGAGGCGGGGTACACCCTGGACTGGTGGCCAGCCAATCACAGGGCACATATAGACAAACAACCATTCACACTCACATTCATACCTATGGACAATTTGGAGTCACCAATTAACCTAGCATGTTTTTGGAATGTGGGAGGAAACCGGAGTACCCAGAGAAAACCCACGCATGCACAGGGAGAACATGCAAACTCCTGAGGGTGGAATTGAACCCTGGTCTCCTAGCTGTGAGGTCTGCGCGCTAACCACTCGCCACTGTGCCGCCACATATATATCAAATATATATAAAATTAGCATATATAAAATATATATAACATGTATAAAAGAGGATTTAATCCTTCCATCCGTAGCAATTTCAAGGCCCCTGTGCGGAATGCGCTCTATTAAACAGTGCCTAAACCAGGTTTGTATGCATAATGCGATGAGCGACCTATTTCCCACCCCCCGACCAATACATGCAGCCTACTTTGCGATGTGCATTAGCATCAAGCTCCAGGGGAATCTATAAAAAGGTAAAGCTCTCTGGAGAATGTGGTTTTTGGGAAATAAAGATGCAGAAATACAGCAGCATGCGTTTATTTTCTTTGACTCGCAGAAACTGTGTTCCTTTCTAGTGTAGTTACAAACATTTATTGCAAATGTTTGGTCTGTGTCATGGAAAATAAACAGCAAATATTCTGTATTTTGTTGCCACGACATCTGCAAGAGTTTTATATGTGAAACATCCAAATTATGTATTATTTTTTTAAATAGCACTACAAGCTAGGGATGTGCGACTATGGTGGGAACAATGATGCATTCAGAAATTGTTATTTTTATATTCATTTTTTTGGGGGCGGCACGGTGGTCTAGTGGTTAGCGCGCAGACCTCACAGCTCCACCCTCGGGCCATCTCTGTGTGGAGTTTGCATGTTCTCCCCGTGCATGTGTGGGTTTTCTCCGGGTACTCCAAAAACATTCCAAAAACATGCTAGGTTAATTGGCGACTCCAAATTGTCCATAGGTATGAATGTGAGTGTGAATGGTTGTTTGTCTATATGTGCCCTGTGATTGGCTGGCGACCAGTCCAGGGTACCCCGCCTCTCGCCCGAAGACAGCTGGGATACTCCAGATACCCCCGCGACCCTCATGAGGAAAAAGCGGTAGAAAATGAATGAATATTCATTTTTTAAAATATAACGGAAAGTTCTCCGGCCCATAAAAAAGCGTTGAGGGTGAGCCAACAGTGCCACAGCTGGTTATAACAAAGTAGTGCACTCAACTGAATTAATCACGTATGCAAATTGATATGTATGGAAATTAAATTATATATTAATATGGTCAGTTTTATTATTGTAATGACTGATAAACTGTGTATCTGAATGTTTGGTGTCTCTTGATGCCTTCCAACACTACAGCGTCCTTTTCTTAATCTCACATGATTACTCCTGTAATCCCATCATAATCCCCACACACATACCATGCTTTTGTTGTTTGAATCTAATCATGTTTTTTTCCCCACCCATGTCATATTCGAAAGCATGGTCCACAGCCATTGTGACAAATTGTAAAAGGAATGTAATCTTTGAATGTTGTCGCCTTTGAACCTGAAGGCTCTTACTTTTTTTGTTTCTTGACTTTTTGTTAACTGGAAGTGTTTTTTTTTTTTTTTTTGCAGAATGGCGACCAGGCCTAAAGAGCTCTCAAAATGGAGAGAGGAGAGAAGGGCGGGAACTTCATGTTATCGAGGAGGAAAGAGAAGAAAAACAAAAACAGTTGCACAAAGATGCACAATGAAAACATGATAGCTTTATCATGGCCTTTGTCTTTTTTTTTTTTTTACTTGTGTTGTGCAGCAAGGTGTATGGTAATATGGTAATGTACTGATCACATTGAACTCAGCATTTGTCAATACAATGCACAGATGTCCTTTTTACCACACAAAATAATCAAATGTCATTTTCTTCCTGATTCATCTATTGTTGTTATTAAAACAGCCGGGACTGTTAATGGAAGTAAAGATATAAAATAAAACCACAATAAGGGACAACGGCTCAGCAGCCAGCCCAGACAAAAGACTCCAACATAAGCTAGCCTGTATTTTTTTTTTTTTTGCACAATAACAAGGGGGGGTGCAACCCCAAACATACCTCAAAGGCAGGTCCTCGGTCCTGACAGATGGGGGGCAGCGCATGCTGTTAGCATACAGACTCTGCACCAGGGCCAGCTCTGAAGAGTGCTCCAACATGGGTGCTCTGGAAAAAGATCCACCTGGAGGAAATACAGGAAACGCTCTCCTTGTTTTTTTGCCGTTTGCCGGCCACCACCACTTACTTTTGTCTCTCTCCCTATCCCCCCCCCCCCCCCCCCCCCCCCACTCACTGACTCTCTTCCTCTTCACTTGGCCCACCCCCCCTTTTTGCTGTGGCGTGGCTGAAATAATCCCCTCTGACAGCTCATCGTGCGCTAATGCATTGTGCTGCCTGCGGCAAGCCCGGTTTGCTGGCTGGAAAAGCGGTTGCCCTCGCTGGCACCCTGGCACTAATTGACATCCGTATTAGGGGAAAACTTCAGGAAAATCATAGACATGGTTGATTTATTCCCATGAGCGTTGACACAGTTGCCACATTTCCTGCTTTTTTGTGTGGTCTCTTATTTCTGAATGTATCTGAGGCTCATTAAAATTGATCCCTGCACTCATACAGTAAGTGAATTATCCTACTTACTGATAGGTATTTTAAGGCACCACTCACTTCCTGCCAAGTCCTGTCACACATGGAGGGATACTAGGAGTCCATTTATGTCCATAAGGATCATTGTAACTTTTTTCTGAGCCTGGTATGTACTTTAGTTTTAACTCTTAGAAGTCTTGGGTGGCAACTCTGTGTGGGTTTAGGTCCATAAGTGTGAATGATTGGACGGTGAATGTACTTTATCTTTGCATTGGACAATGTGTTCCTGTAGAAAATTGGGTAACATTGGGTAACAAGGAGACCAAGGTTCAATTCCACCCTCGGCCATCTCTGTGTGGAGTTTGCATGTTCTCCCCATGCATGCATGGGTTTTCTCCGGGTACTCCGGTTTCCTCCCACATTCCAAAAACATGCTAGGTTAATTGGTAACTCCAAATTATCCATAGGTATGAATGTGAGTGTGAATGGTTGTTTGTCTATATGTGCCCTGTGATTGGCTGGCGACCAGTCCAGGGTGTACCCCGCCTTTCGCCCGAAGACAGCTGGGATAGGCTCCAGCACCCCCCGCGACCCTTGTGAGGAAAAGCGGTAGAAAATGAATGAATTAATGGGTAACAAGGCACAAACAACATGAAAGTGACTACAGTGAGTACCACATACTAACCCACTTAAATGTCCTCATGTCAGAGGATCACATTTTTTTTGTGACAATATTCTGCACCACCCAAAAAAAAAAAAAAGAAACCCCAGAAGAAATTAAACCTCGGCCTCCTGTGTGTGAGTATAACACGACATGAATTCATTAGAAATAAGGTCACGAGCAACAGCACCATGCAATACTGCTGCTGCTGCTCCACTTCCTCTGATCATTGAGCAAAAAAAAAAAAATCCCTCCCTCCTTTTTTTTTTTTTGCTGACATGAATATTTTAAAAGACTGATGTTGAAATCTAGTTGCTTGCCGCTGCTTCGTATGAACATCAGGCTTGGGCTTTCTTTCCTGCTGGAAGGAAGTGTTTTAGATGCACGTCATCATTGCTGGTGTGGTGGACCAACATTTGCTTGAAATCTTATGGATGGATTCTTGCGGCAATAACATAAAGCAAATTTAATCCTCTTGAAGCTGAAACTTAATACAGCAGTAGAGCATAGATACTTCCTGTTTTGTAACGTGACAGTGGGGTTGCAGTGGTGGAAAGAAATAATAAAAACCGGTGTTAGCCTGTGATGAACAAAATAGAGTGGAACTATGACGGTCAATTAGTAGGAAAAGATAAACATTATTAGTCTTTATGAGGCCTGGCTGGGCTGCACGGTGGAGAGTGGTTAGCATGCAGGCCTCACAGCTAGAAAACCCATGTTCAATTCCATCCTCGGCCATTGTTTGTGTGGGGTTTCTCCGGGTACTCCGGTTTCCTCCCACATTCCAAAAACATGCTAGGTTAATTGGTGACTCCAAATTGTCCATAGGTATGAATGTGAGTGTGAATGGTTGTTTGTCTATATGTGCCCTGTGATTGGCTGGCCACCAGTCCAGGGTGTACCCCGCCTCTCGCCCGAAGACAGCTGGGATAGGTTCCAGCACCCACGCGACCCTTGTGAGGAAAAGAAAATGAATGAATGAATGAAATTTAAAAATATATGAATTTCATAGAAAACTTAAAACTAACAATATATATTTTTTTATAATTTATAATCTTTTATAATAATTCTTATAATAATATTGTCTAGTAAATGAATTTTGTTGTTGTTTTAGTTTTAGTTGTTCAGTTTAATATGCCATTGAAAATAATTAAATTAAAAATGTTAATTACTGACCTCACAGCTAGAAGACCAGGGTTCAATTCCACCCTTGGCCATCTCTGTGTGGAGTTTGCATGTTCTCGCCGTGCATGCGTGGGTTTTCTCCGGGTACTCCGGTTTCCTCCCACATTCCAAAAACATGCTAGGTTAATTGGTGACTCCAAATTGTCCATAGGTATGAATGTGAGTGTGAATGGTTGTTTGTCTATATGTGCCCCGTGATTGGCTGGCAACCAGTCCAGGGTGTACCCCGCTTCTCGCCCGAAGTCAGCTGGGATGCCTGCGACCTTCGTGAGACTAAGCGGTATAGAAAATGAATGAATGATATATTATGATATCAGATTATTTTTAGTTAAAAAAAATTAGTACATTTTCAAACAGCTAAAATAATGTATAAAGTGAACAATAACCTGTTACCCCAAAATGTCTACAAGAGAGGAGATATGAGCTCAGGGAAAAACTAAACTTGAAACACAATGCTAACCCCCACGAGCATTTCAGTATCCATTCTTTTTCTATGCTGCATATCCTGACTAGGGTCGGGGGTATGCTGGAGCCTATCCCAGCTGTCTTCGGGCGAGAGGCAGGGTACACCCTGGACTGGTCGGTGTTTCAGAATTTAAATATTAGGCAATGATAACACAGCTCAACACAACATGCAGTATTGTTTTGCACCACTTAAAGGATTTAGGTGAATGTATGGACAGCATATCATTAGTTTGGGGCCGTGGGAGGAACTTGGAGTCCCGGAAGAGAAACTAACAATCACAGTCAACAATGATTACTAACAGGAAGTTAAAACGCTTGGCCTTAATAGGTAAAAAAAAAAAAATAAAGCGAATATATGAATATTTTTATTTAAGAGATGTGTGAGGAGGCCAGATTAGACAAAACTGTTGGTTGCAGTTGATTACAATCACTGAAAGTTATTCAGGCTTGGCCTTATCAAGATAAAAATTCAAAAAGCTTCAACATTACGTAAGAATTGAAGTGAATGTATGTACAGTGGTGTGATAAAGTATTTATCCCCTTCCTCATTTTTTGCATATTTTTCCATCCATTTTCTACACCGCTTATTCTCATAAAGGGGTCACAGGGGTTTACTGGAGCCTATCCCAGCTGACTTCAGACAAGAGGCGGCATACACCCTGGACTGGTCGTTGTTTCAGATCATCAAACTAATTTAAATATTAGGCAATGATAACACAGCTGATTACAAAATGCAGTTTTTATTATTAAGCGATAAAAAAATCCAGACCTACACGGCCCTGTGTGAAAAAGTGATTGCCCCCTAAATCTAATGACTAGGTGGGCCACCATTAGCGACAACAAATACAATCAAGCGTTTGGGATAACTTGCAATGAGTCTGTGGAGGAATTTTGGAGCCACATTGGAGGGTTTTTGCAGGATGAACCCCCCTTTTTAAGGTCATGCCAAAGCATTTCTATAGAAATCTGGTCAGGACTTGGACATACCAATGTATATATTTGCTATGAGGAAGCCAGAGTACCATAAGAGAAACTATCAACTGCAGTCAATCATGATCACTAACAAGAACTTAATAGGGTTTGGCCTTATGAAGAATAGAATAAAACCGTCAGCACCACTAAGATTTGGGGGTCATATTTTGGTTTTTAGGATGTAAGCTGTAACGACAATTATTGAATGAGAAGTTAATATGCCTTTTTCCTCATCCTGGTAAAAAAAAAAAAAAAAGTACCACTTCCACGTGGGATGATGACGGACTATGCCCAGAGAAAATCTACACAAGCATGAGGAGAACAGGGAGTGTCAAACTCCATCAAGAAATAATATTGTGTTGAAATAAACAATTTCTGAAGCATGGTTTGTCAAAATCATTTCAATTTTTTTGTGTAAAGCAAATACAAAGAATAAAAAAAAGAGCTGAATGGAGGGAAGTGTATAATCAGATGAGTGAAAATCAGTAAAATTGTGATGGTGATGATGATGTATGTCTTAAAGTCTGTGTGAGTGCACAGACTGTTTTCACCTTTAATATTGAAACATCACTGAAATGAATTACATCACAAGTACAACTACAGTATGACTCCAGGACAAAAAAAAACAACAAAAAAAAAACAACAAAAAAATGGGGGTGGGTTAGGACTGGAGAAATAAAATACAAACTTTAAATTTAAAAAAATGTACAGAAATTACAGAGGCTTAATTTTGAGTTAAAAATTTTTGATTTAGCAAGTAATTTCCTAAGAACAAAATGCACTTGGCTTGGTAGTAGTTGGTATTTACACATTTATACACTTAGGGTGCCGTCATAATTATGTACATTACATTGAAGGAAGGCATGAAAGTTCGAGAGCAGAAAAGAAGACGTGGATGTTCGTTGTCATCTTTCACATAAGCGGCCATGATCACCTACAACGGGATATGTCAGCATTCAGCAAGCAAAGCCTTTCGTCTCTCGCCAGTTTGCCTTGTGGTCCACGCTGACATCATTAAAAATCATCACAAGTTGCTGTCAGCCATGTTGTTTTTCTTCTTTTTATGTTACAGCAGTGCCAAATGGTGTCCAACAAATGTCCCCACCTACACACACACGCATACACACACACACACGCACGCACTCAAAATGTGCTGTTTTCTGCTGTTGCATAGTCTCAATGCAGTTTGTGTTTCCTCTTCTTGTGTTTTTTGTCTTTCTTCTTGCTGGAACATTTGACACAAAACCACTGCTGGTCTGCAGGGGGCGCTGTGAGGATGCCGACACAAAGCCTAAGTGGAGAACATAAGAGAACATCACGATCCCTGTCAAAATGTGTTATATTTTGGTCCGGAACACTTTTTAAAGTAGGTCCTGTCACATCTTTGACAAGTAGGTCCTTAAAAATGCCAGTGGACTCTTGTCATACAGGAGATCTTGGGACTTCGTTTTTGTAGCATGTCCTTAAAAATGGCAGCATATTCCTGACTTACAAAGCCTAGGTTCCCAACGTAGGGTATGCACATACGGATATGAATATATAAGCATCAAACTCTGGGATTTATGTAATACATTCTAACGCCTCATGTACAGCCACAAAGTAGTACAGTGCAAAAGAAAGGGAACAGCATGAAGTTGTTCATTGTTGTGTGTGTGTGTTAGATAAACAAATAAGTAAGTTTGATGATGACATGCATTCAAAGTTTTTTCAAGATAATTTACATGAAATGGTCTTACATGGTACTGTGACTAATGAGTGTGTTTTCTGAGCTGTATGAGTCTGCAATTTGTTAACTGGAAGCAATGACTATGTTAGAAAGCCTATAATTTTGCACATGTAAGTAAATTTATGCTTTCACTAATAATGTGTCTTCTTCGGGCATTGTGGCCACTTTGTTTGACGGTCCTTGACCGCACCATGTGTGATGCAGATTGAGACTTGTGTATGAAATTCTCAAGACGATGCAGACATTTTCTATTCTTCCTTTCACCCCATCCTTCTTCACAAATGTTAATGCTGTGTGTAAATGCACAGAAGTGAGGTTTAATGTTAGCTCTGTGCTGCTGTACATGTTTGTTTTGTGCATAATTTCATGCTTTATGTACTCATATGAGTAATAAGCCTCATATTGAATTATTTCCTTATTGACTTGTGTACATTGTGTGCCTTTGTTTTCATAATTATTTGTAATGATTCCATTACATGTAAGGGTAGTTGTGTTGTACTGACTATTTAGTTACTGAGATCACAGTTCACCACACTTTACCACAACTTGTTATAGTATATAATAACAATAATAGTCAATAATATACAGTAAATAAATTCACCAAACAGACGACAAACCTGCCAGGAGATATCTTACCTCTCTAAAAGCCCATCAGTTTTAAATTAGTAGCCAACATGTGCAGTTGAAAAATAAGACACATTATTTTACATTATTTTTAATATATAATGTCATAATATAAAATATTTAATAATATATCAAAGATGTTTCATTGTATGGTTTGTTTTTCAGTGTGCAAGAGTAGGGAGTACATGGCTTCCAGTCAAATGACTGAAGGGGTACACCCCTATAAAAAGTGTGGGAACCACTGATACAGGGGATCTTTGACTTGTGTTTTTGCCATAGGTACTTCAAACCAGCAGCGTTCCTTTCACACAGAAGAGCGTTCCCCAACCACTAGTTTAGTCCCGTCCACAAGCCAGAACTGGGCCATGAAAGATTTTAAGCAGCAATGATAAAAAAAAAACAGTGCTCCCGTCATAATAAGAATCATTTTGCTGTTAGTCCTTAAAGACTGTAAAGCACATGTGTCGTAGAAGGAGCTTTGAATACTCGATCCTTAGAAACAAGAGTGCTTGTCTAATCTTTGATTAGCGTTTTTTGCTGTCAGTCTGCAAAGCTCTCCTGTTATATGAAGGACCTTTGACAGCAACATCCTTAAAAACAGCAGGGTGCTCATGTCATATAGAGAGGTTCTTTGACTAGCCTTTTGCAGTGGTCCTAAAATCATCAAAGTGCCCCCCAACGGTCTATGTATGGGGTCGAACTGGGCCGCTGGATGCTTTCAGATGCAATTATTGAAAAATAAATAAAAAAAAATACATTTGTAGATAATTACATAAAATTTTATCTATCTAAATTTTATACATTTTGGAAATATGGGCCGTCGTTTTATTTAAAAAATAAATCCTATAATTTTTTATGTTTATGCTGTCTGTTGACAGTTTGACGGTCCTTCAATGCACCATTGTGCCTGTGCTTTCCCCCATGCTACACAGATAGACTATACTATAAACTATACTGTATTTGTACCATTTTTCTTTCAATGCTTATTTGGTCCCAAATGCTGACACTATGTGGAAATACATAAAGGTAAGTTTTGAGGATGTTACGCAGTGATAATGTGCATACGGTAGTTGTTGGTGCACAACCTAACATTAATTCATGCTAGCACACGGCCTTTTACTACACACGTCAAATAGCGACGTAATAGTCTTCTCTCTGGAAAAACTCCAGGCTTGTACTGGTGGATGGTGTGTCTGTATTCATTTTGTGCTTTTAATGTGACGTTGTTACTGTCTTAGTTTTATAGAACACATAAGTAAGCCACAATAGATTCCCCCCCACATGACTTTAGTGTAAGCCGCACCATCCCAAAAACACTTTTGCAAAGAACATGGGAGTAGAAGTAACATGGTGTGCTATATTGTTAGCAGTCAATTAACGGAGGTGAGTAGGATGTAATAGGTGTTAATAGGATGTAGTAAAAACGTCCTTACCAGTGATACCAGTCATCACAGTCGTCACATCCTATCATGGGGCTGCCGTCGTCTGGTTTGTCGCATCCAGGACAGATCCAGATCTGATTGCCCCATTCATCACGAATCTCATGTGGACGACACGCAATACTAACACGCAGTCTCTTTGCACCGTCATTGACATCTTTGAAGTGTGCACTCACCACATACGTGCTGACCGTCTCGGTGACGACGCTGCGAACGGGCGTTTTGAGGGAAGCGGCGGGAGACAGTAGAGGGGCCGGCGGGAGCAACGATGGGACAGGAGTTGGAGGCAACGGTGAGGGAGGTGGAGGCAGAGAAGGTATGACTGGGGAAAGGATAGGAGGTGGAGGAGGCGACCGAGGGCGATTGCTGGGTGTGGACTTGGTAGCAGGGGGCTTGGGCACTGGTGTTTTTGGCTCCGAGTTTGGAACCACTTTGCTGATAACACTAGGTGGAGACAGAGAGAGAGTACACCATGATCAACTATTACATGTAATGAACAGTTAATTAATGTACATATATTTTAAAAAAAAACTGCACATTTGATCAGTTTTTTCTCAGCGAGTAGGCTAACCTAGCATGAGGTTGAAATGTGAATGTCATGTTAGCACTGTGGTTGACAGTGCTAAAATAGTGTTGCGTTTGTGTCCTTCCATTCCTCTCCTTAATGTTACGTTGCTGTGTGTCGTATACGGCTACTATTATATTGCTCAAATGTAGAGTTAAAGTGTAAAAAGTGGCAAAAATGCATAATAGCGCTCCCTGGAGCCACAAAATCTGCAGGCATACACAAACAAAGCTCAGCTCATGGACACAAAGCACCATTCCCAGTAGGGCTTAGTAGAAGCAATTCTAAACTGTCTAAATTCCTGTATCAAGGTTAAATGTTAGACATTACACTTCCAAAAAAAAACATATGGTAATGATGGAATTGCGCCTGTATGAGCACATAAGCATCCACATCTCTAATCAATGTGCATTTCCCCCCACCAGTTATCAAAAACTGTCACTTTGCACTATAGAGATAAACACAAGGACTCAAAGCAACCTAGCAAATTTAAGTCCTGGGTATTTGCTTGATTTGCTATATTACATATATGGCTATGCAATCATAGCTTATGCTAGTTATAGAAGAGATGATGGAATGATGTAAACGCTTACATTTTGTCTTGCCCTGCTCCCACTCGAAGCGTCAATCTGGGAATGACAGGAGAAGGAACCACGACTGGAGTGTCCACCTTTACCTGTGAAAACAACCGTTACGTGTACCGCAAAACACACAATTAGATAAAATCCCAACAAAACATACCTTTTCCAATCGAATCCTCTCCTTCTCTTTCTCCTTTTCCTTCTCCCGTTTTTCTTTCTCTCTCTCCTTTTCCTTTCTCTTTTCCTCCTTCTCCCGCTCCTTTTCCTTGGCCTTCTCTCGCTCCTTGTCCTTCTCCTTGTCTTTCTTCTTCTTTTTCTCCTTCTTGTCTTTCTTCTTGTCTTTCTCCTTGCTCTTCCCATCCTTGCTATCCTGGAGGATAGGGACCATGGGGGGAAGACGCAGGCAGGAGGAGGGGCTAAAGAGGGCGGAGACCTCCCCCAAAGCGATGGGGTCCAGGGCAGCTTGTTTCTGCCTGTCGTCCTTGCTCTTGTCTTTGCCCTTGTCTTTCTTCTCCTTGTCCTTCTTACTCTTTTCCTTGTCCTTCTTTTTGTCCTTGTGTTTCTCCTTCTCTTTCTTCGGGCCTTCTCCCTCTCTGGATTTGATCTTGATGGAGCCCTCAGGCAGACTGAAGTCTCGCTGACTCAAGTGCTCGTCATCCTTCATACCAAACTCCTTCCACAGAAGATTGCCATCCTTGGAAAAGTCCTTGTTCTTCTCCCTGTTCTTGTCCTTGTTCTTTTCTTTCAGCTTGCTCTTGTCCTTCTCCCGCTCCTTGTCTTTGGGTTTGTCCTTCTCCTTTTTCTTCTGTTTCGTCTTGAGCTCTTTCTTCAGCTTCTTCTTGACGTCCACCGGTGACACAAATATGCTTTTCTCCTCAAAAACCTTCAGCAGAGGTTCAGGCGTCGGAGGCGAAGCCGACCCGGACGAGACATATTCTTCGTGATTGGGCGGCTGGTGCACCTTTCGGATCACCTCGTTGATCGAGTCATCCATGGTCCACTTTCCCTGGCCGGGGTGAAGCTGCATATGAAGCGGTGTCGATATATCTCTGGCGGAAATGCCGGCAGCTCCCATCGGCGCTTTGGGTGTCATCGGCTCCATAATGGTCAGTCTCCTGGGGCTGGAGAAGCTGTTGCTGTCAGAATCAGAGCCCGAGGAGAAGGCAAAGGGATCTGGATCTCGCTCGGAACATGCTCTGGCAATCACAGCGCTGATTGAATCATCGATGGCTGCGTTATCAGGCTCCATTTTAAGGAAGGAGCCCTCAGCCAACTCCTTGTCCTCCACATTCTGCCGCATGTGGATGTTCTCTTTCCCCATCCTCTCACTCAGCACAGATAACGGCAGCTTGTGCATGCTGTCTACCTTACCCTGAGGTGGAGGTGCTTTGCCCGGAACCATCTTGGGACTCTTGGGACTTTTAGGACTCTTTGTCCGACCTGGAGATTTTTTCCTCTCCTTAGAATGTTTGGGAGAGTGGATGGGACTGCCACCCCCTGAGGTAGCAATGAACCCTTTAGGGGACTTAGTCCTTTGTCTACCAGGTGATGAGACTTTGGGTTTTTTCCCAGGGGTGGCGAGGGCCTTCTGATCAGGATATTTTGGTATCATAGGCTGAGGTCTGAAGGAGGGCATGGCTCCTGAAGGTGCTTCAGGTGACATGGGGTCAAGGCTATCGTGAGAGGGCATTATGCCAGGAGGTACACGCTGAGGGTTGAGGGATGTTAGGGGCTCCCTAGGTTCCACACCCCATTCTGGGCTCAGGCCAGGAACCATTCTCGGCCGCTTGGATGTAGGCATCATGCCCATATCCGCATTGGGGCTGTCCAGGGACCTCTTCAGCGGGTGGTTCTCATCATTGACAGTCTCATCGTCTTCGAATTCCTCCTCGTCCTCCTCCAGCGCCACCTGCATAGCTTCGGCAGAGGTACCCATGTCGGGAAGGACCTCTTCCTCCTCCTCTTCTGAAAATGTAATGACACAAACACATAAGAATTAACTTGACTTCATGAACTGTAAGAAAACTTACTGATTACATTTATATGACTGTATGTATTTTCTCCTTCTACTCCAGAACCGCTGCACACAAAGGGGCCAAAGTGTGTCAAAACATGCACCCAACTGCGGTGTTGGGGTAATATGTAATATTTAAATAAACCACATTCTAGTGCTATTATCAAATTCAGGGTTCTAACTTCAGTATGGAAAGTAAGGACAAGTACGGAGAAGAAAAGAAATGGATAGATCTGTTTTTTCTGCAGCTAAGAAGTTTGTGTGAGAACACGCATCCCCGAAAACATTTGGGAACGGCCACACCTCAGTTCTTATTCCCGATGAGCTACATTATCAAGCTATAATCTTCTGGAAATTATGATGACATCATGGCATTTATATTCAGAATAATGAAAACCAACCATTAATTATTTACATAATACTAGAGCTGCAACTAACTAACTATTTTCTTAATCAACTAATCTAAAGTTTATTGTTTCAGTTTACAGAGTAATCGGTTAGGTCCTAGAAGGACGGACTAAATCATAGGAACCAAACACAGTTAGTGGTTTGATCACCGTTTTCCTAAGTCAAAGTTGATGTCTGTGAATATCGTTTTTTCTAGAACACTAAGATGGCTTAGGAAATTAAAAAATATTCACATTTGAGAAGCTGAAATCAGATGATATTTACATTTTTAAATCAAAAGATGATTAATTGAGTACCAAAATAGATGTAGATTAATTGATTAATAGATTCATCATTGATTCATCGATCGATTGCTGCATCTCGATTTACTGAGAATGGGAAAAGTGTGGAATGTTGAAATGTGAAATCCGTAAGAACCCTGTGAACGCCAAATTTTGTCCCCCAAGAGACGGGCTGATTTGAAATTTCTCATCCATCTCAATGTGTTCTACAAAACTCCCACTGTTACATTAGGGTATTTAGCCGAATCACAACGAAATTTTGTATACATCTTTAGGGGACTGACAAGCACATGTCTATGAAATTTGGGCAAGATCCGTAAAAAAAAAAAGAAAAAAGAAAGAAAACCACGGCCGCCTTCAAGCAACATGTCTCTGCAGGGATACGGACAGGATTTAGCAACTAATTAGACATAAGTCATTGACCATTTGTGTAATACAGAAGAGTTGACCTAACGGATAGTAGATCTCCTTTCCATTTGTGTTTCTGTATTCACAACCCTGTAGGATTTTGTTTTTGTTTTTTTATGGTAACTTCGATAGAAAATGATTGAAAGAGCTGTGTATGTACGCTATGTATGCTGCTAGCATGTCTTCCAAAGCATTTTAAAAAATGTCATTTACAGAAAAACATTTTTAACAGGAAATATTGAACTCCTGTTTTTATGCAAGTATTGTATTGATAATAATGACATAGTGGAACTCTCATGTTGTATTTGTGGTGTATTCCATACTATTGGAAAGTAGAAAACAAGCTCCTAATGCCCAACCTTCAAGAGTTCCAGTTGAATGTAAACAAAAAGGATTCGGCCGGAGTTGCCTTAAAGTGGACGGATATGTTGTACCTTATTTTCCCATCAACATGACAAGCACAAACAACTCACCTTCTTGTAAAGAGACCAGGGGTGGCATGTAATCTGGAATATAGTCCTTTCTTTCTTCCACGTCAAAAGCGCCGGGCAGAGGAAATTGCAGGACATTGTTCTTGCTGACAGGAAAGGTTGGCAACTGATTGGGGAAGGCCACAGGTTCCAGGTTGTTGACATAGTCATCCAGTTCAGTCAGACTCACTCCCAGCAGCCTGAAAGCCTGGCTCACATCTTCCAGGACGGGATCTGTCCTCCCGTCTGAGAAGAAAACAGGGGCAACATACACAACACACATTAGACAACTGTTTAATTTGACTTTAATGTAGAATTGGTGTAGTTATGGGGTAACATAGCACATGCTGTGCTCCTACTGTATTTTTATTCAAATTCAGCTAGGGGCGCTGGTCTGCAGACAACAACGTGATCGTCTACTCAAGTAAACGAGCAAAACATGTAATCGGGGAATATATGAGATGCACTTACAGAGCTCAGAGTATCGATGACACACTCTGCCCATTTGCTGAATGTATCGATGCAGCACATCGGACAGCAGATCACAAGCAGTGAGTTGAACCGCATCCCAGCCCAGAGCCTGGCAGATCTGCGCCACCGAAACACGCAGCAGCGAGCGGGCATAGCTCTCGCACATCTCGCTGACTTATTTACGGTCTGAAATCCCGGTCAATCCCGTCTCCAATGCATGCTCCAGATCTTCATGTTCGACCAAACCCCCAGCGGGGCGTGAGGTAACCCGCTAAGGAGGTTAATTTTGCTCATCTACTTCAGTAAGTGTATTGGCGGTTTTGCCAGAGTCGCCATCTTGATTCATTCGATAGACCGATCCCCGAAATGCTCACTGCGCATGCTCATGGGCCCTGCGTCGACCCCTGCGCAGTACTGCTGGGTTTGTGTCATGTTGCGTTCCATTAAAACTGGGAAGCCAGATATTTCATAGCAAAAAGTTCCCAAACCACTAAACAAATCGATACAATCTACACAATAAAGCTTTGTTGTCAAGACTGCAGCATTGACTCTTTAATGAACAAATGCTATCTTATCGTGGTTGTCAGCCATGCTTTTTTAAAAGACTTTCGACAGAACACTTTGAGGTCGTACCTCGTAATAAGTGAGATGATACTTGCTCTTTAAAACAATAAATGTTATCTCTATAGTTCCTACCACCCCTTCATTCCATATCTAGTACTACTATCTTTTCCGACACTACTCCACGGAGGCATCCATCTTGGTTTCAACTTGCTGTGACGTATCATTACTGAGGTAACTTGAACGCAGCATAAAAATCACGTGATAACAAACGGCCACAAAATGAATGCGCTGCGATGTACTATACTTCGTTTTCGTATTAATGGTCGAAAAAATAACGCACCAAACCGTAAAGTAGTCACTGCCGTTTTGATGAACGAGGAGTAAAAACTGCCAACTTTTATGTGATGTAACACTAATCGTCGTCCATTTTTCACTTCTCACCCGTCACCGAGTGACGTCAAGGCAACCGTCAGTGATTTGGGTGAACCCGGAAACAACGTTGTGCTCACCAAAGTATGTCAAAGTAAAATAGAAAATAAAAAAACAAATACTACTACTACTATACTACATACTATACTACAACAATTACAACAATAATAATACTAATAATAGTCCGGTTTCCTCCCACATTCCAAAAACATGCATGTTAGCGACTCCAAATTGTCCATTAGTATGAATGTGAATATAAGTAACCGAGGTAAAGATTGCCTCTAATATTGTAGGAGTGCAGTGGGAACAAAAACACAGGAGAAGGAATGCAGGAGACACGTGTATTCTAGCCGCTCGTTGCTCTACTCATTTCTATCAGGCGACCTGAATACACACATTTCCGGCCCTCAAAGTAACAACACATCCTGTGGAGGTACAAAATAAGAGCGTCAGAAAAATAACTTATATGTGAATAGTTGTCTGTCTATATGTGCCCTGTGATTGGCTGGCGACTAGTCCAGGGTGTACCCCATCCCTTCCCCAAAGACAGCTGGGATAGGCTCCAGCATACCTGAGATCCTAGTGAGGATGAGCGGCATAGAATATATATATATATATATATATATATATATATATACAGCGGGGAAAATAAGTATTGAACACGTCAACATTTCTCTCAAAAAACATATTTCTAATCGAGCTATTGACATGAAATTGTCACCAGATGTCGGCATCAACCCAAGTAATGCACACATACAAAGAAATCCAAACATTTATGTCCATAAATTAAGTTATGTGTAATAAAGTGAAATGGCACATATATATATATATATATATATATATATATATATATATATATATATATATATGTATATATATATATATATATATATATATATATATATATATCCGAGAAAACAAAAATACTTTTTCACACCACTGTGTATTCTGGGTGGGGTGGGTGGTGGGGTTAGAATTTGCGTAGGTTCATGGCCAAGACCATGGCCTTCATACAGAATATTGTGAATGAAAATGTGACTCATTTACTTAACTGCATTACATGGTTTATTTTTTTAACACCACTGTCATTTCATTTAAACAAATATAGCATATATAGATGGTTTTAAATTAGCGACCAACCAACAGTAATAAAAATATGAAACATCTTTAACAAACCATCCAGTATAAAACCGTATTCAGATATATCAACACAGCTGCACTTCTGTATTATTGTTAACTTACTGCTTTGGTTCTAAAAATGAAGGACAACAGATGTAACATGACAGCATGACAACATTCTCTCCCGGCCTATAATGGCTCTTGAAACTTGATATTGTAATAACGGAGGTGGATTTGTTTTGTGTTTTGTCGCGTGGCATCACCGACTGAGGTCAGACTGTATGGGTATCACATAGAAAACTCATCAGAAAAGAGTCTACAGTTGTTGTCAGAATCCCGCTCTCCTCAAACTCACTGCTTCTTGTATCTGTAAGAAATAAACATAATTAATTTGTGCTGTTTATTCAGTTTTCTCCAAATGTACAATTCCGTGCAGTAGTTATCTTACCAGTTACAAAGACAGGAAAACGGGATGATATATTCTGGACCTGCAAGTGGACCATACATGCACGATAGTCAGGTTGATCTCTTGACTTGACGTCACAATCATGGTAAGGCAAGACCGTTGCCAAGCCTGCTTCCTCTGACCATCTTAAGAAGTTCTTCTTCTCCTCTGCATCAGTGCTGAACCTGGAGATGGGAGTAGTATCAGTTGAATTAATTAACCTTTCAACATTGAAGAAGTGGACGCCTACCTTGCATTCTCTTTGAATCGCCGACTGTCTCTGTAGTGTAAGAACCATTTCCATTTCCCTGTTTTGTTAAGACCTTGTAAGATTTCCAAGAATCTTCTCAACTTGTCTAAATATTAAGCAGAGTTGACACAGTGAATTAGATTGAAATATGTTCTAATACTGTGTTTCCATTATAGAATCACATACACAGGCTGAGGGATTCCAACGTTTCTGTATCAAACATCACAAAGCCCCCATTGACAAAGAGCTCCTGATAGGTGCGATTCATCACGTCGTTTGGTTCGTCGATTCCACAAAACTGCACTTCCGGTGACTTTTTCAGCTCAAGTAGGTATGGCACCTGAGATTACACGGGTCACATGGTGTGAAAAGCGTCCTGGTTATACACAAAACATCCGTTCATTGACCGCTTACCTCACAAATGCGCGCTGCTATATCTTCATTCCTGATGACAATCAGCAGAGATGCACATCCCTCACCCAAGAGGAAGAACTGGAATGGCTGCACAGCTGTATGGCCTTCTGCTTCTAACTGGGCCTTTCAAAGTTGAAATAAAGCTGTTATTTTTCCATAGACATTTTTTCCCCAACAGTGGACATTTGCTTACCTTTGTTTCCTCATAGAAGGAATCATCTGACGTTTGTAATATGTAGAATCTATATTTTGTCTTTGGACCATTCCTTGAATGCATCTTGTCCATTTGAAAGTCACTTTGATGACATTTAAACAATGTGTCCGTGCTCATTGTTGCACTTTCTGCAATCACAATTTTGCTGGTTCTTTGAGATAATATTTCGTCTTCACTTCTGTCAGACGTGTCTTCGGAGATTGATCCATCCACGTTATTCACCTGTGTTTTACTTTTTTGCATTAGTCCCACTGAATCCTCTGAAGAGTGAGATGATGGTGGATTTGAGGTAAATGCTGCCTGAACTGTCTCTGCATTCGCGTCGCCTCTTGCGCAGCTGGGGCCCGGCAAAGTGGTGGGATACATGCTTGATTCCGACGGTTGATCAAGAGTGTTTCTCACATCGGTTGTCTCAACATCACAGGATTCATCAGCCGTGCTTACAATTGGGAGGACATTCTCTCTTCTTTGTAGAACCCTTAAACTTGTTGAAATGGCGATATCATTCTTGACAAAATAACAATCCCTGTCATCTTGAAGTTTCTCAGGTTGCACCTCTTCAGGTTGAGTCGTTGCTAATGGTCTTCCAGTCACCAAAAGACTTCCTTTGCAGAATGTTTGTGATTCTTTGTCATCTTCTATATGAAGAACGGGATCATTCAAGTCTTTGTCGACCTCCTTTTCCGCAACAGAGGAATCTATTCCATGTTTTATCATCATGTCTCCTGAATTATTTTCAGAGCCACCATTCAAATTTATCTTGTCCCGATTGGATCCATGCAACTCATGATCAGTTCTGACAATACCATGATTCTCATGATTCTCCATTGGTCCTTGTAGGTGATTCTCAGTTACATCTTCGTGTTGAAAATGTTCACCAGTGCCATTCAGGGAGCCATCTTCTTGCAAGTGTGTCCAACCGCACTTCCTGCCGACAGTATTGACTTCACTTGACATTTCTACAGGGAGAATCATCGTTTGAAAACTCTGGAAAAACAGAGAAGAATGACGGTAATATACAAGCATCAGAAATATGCTATCTGAAAACATCTGTAACATTAGAACCAACCTCTGATGTTTGGGGGCTGGAAGTAACAATCTCTACATTGGGGCTCCTCAGAGACAAGTCCAGAATATCACATTCTTCATCCAACGAGGGCCCCTTTTTGTTGAGGTCCAAAGTGTTAGATATTGAAGGTTCTGTAGTCTCTGCCACACTGTGTGGAAACCGATTTCCCTTGAGCTCGGACTGAGCCGTTGTTTCCAAATAATCACTCTCTTCCAAGCATGGGTTCGCTAGGTCCGAGCTAACATCAAAGAACCTCGCTGTTGAGCGGCTATAAAAGAGACCAATCCACATGTGGACAATAAGCTGCACATCTTTGTTGGTGTCCTGAATAGAGTGATCCCATGGGCTGTGAAAAAAATACAATTATTATTATTTTAAAAATAATAACAGTCAATCTCAATCAATCTCGACATTGCATACCCATGTAAAGCTCGTATGACGCTTCTGTTCTTTGACCCGACTGAAAACCTGCTGTCTCGATTGAAGTCATACTTCTCTTTCCATCGCCGTGTCACT
This sequence comes from Doryrhamphus excisus, assembly GCF_030265055.1. Taxonomy (NCBI): domain Eukaryota; kingdom Metazoa; phylum Chordata; class Actinopteri; order Syngnathiformes; family Syngnathidae; genus Doryrhamphus; species Doryrhamphus excisus. The sequence continues at coordinate 13,641,826 of NC_080471.1, forward strand.
TCGACAGATCCACCCCGGTCAACAAAACTGCGGTAGCGTTTGAACATTTTCATATGTTTCTTCATGCACCTATTTTCATCGTGGTCATCAGAAAAGCCTGTTTGAACACCATACATTGTCTGATGGTGGTGCAGCAGTCCAGTAGAACCACTCAAAGGAGATACCTGGAAGGGTGTGACTGGTAAACCCACAAAGGGATACAATGAGTAAGCATGTTCTTTACACAACAAACTGACCAACTCCAAATCTTCTGCAAGAGTGCTTGACTCAAGAGGCTGTGTGGGTTTACAGAAAGTCTGCTGTAGAAGAGCATGAAGAAGTGAAACTTGACTAGCACTTGCAACATTGGCATCGTCACATATCAGTTCTTGGCCTGGTTGCGGAGCAACTTGCTCATTCGTGGCGCCCAGTGCCAAATCAGCTAGTAGATTCAAAGCATCTGTAGATGTGTTCGAGGTGTGTATTTTCTTCTGGGCGGTGTTATCCTTTGCGCTATGTTTGTAAGCGTCATCAGATGGGGTTTGAAAGTGCAACCGCCCTGTGAAGACAACAAGAAGTCAAATTAACATTAATAGTGACAATAAGTTGAGGAAGATTAAGTCATTTTTTTTAAAAAAAGGCTTACATTTCTTTTTAACGTGTAGCTTGGAGATGTCTTGGTGCTTTTTGAGCTTTCGCATCTGCTTCCACAATGGGAAAATTGACGGGGGCTTACGTTTGATAGTCGCTTCCTGTGTTGAGTTTGGAGTATCCTGTGTCTCGCTTTCTTTAATCGCAGATGCCGTTTCATGAGAAGTCTGCATAGAGTCTTCTTCGAGGTCTGTTCTGGTGTCAGGTGCATTTGTCTTTGTGTTGTCGTAACTTTTGCCTTTCTTCAAAGGAGGTTCTGTCTCAGTAGTTGGATCTGAATCGGTTTCATGTAAACTGAGGTAGTGTTTTGTTTGATTTCTCTTTGACACGATGCTTTTCGGTTCATCTTTTGTGACACACTGATCAGACGTGGTACTACTGTGTTCCGGTGGAAGCGTGTCTTCACCGTCTTTAGACTCTTGCATTGTGCTTTGCTCCGGATCAACGTCAATTTGAGGACAATTTCCTCCAGTCTTGGAGCCGATCAATTCAGTCCCACCTGTTGTTGATCCAGGAGCGGTGTTGGAATGCTGCTCTTTTCCGACTGCATCAGATGCTGTTGTAGGACGACTCGGGAACTGATGTTGGTCGTTCATAGACGTCATCAGTTGAGTCGTATTCCTCCATGAGCCATGAGGAACTAAGATTCTTCCACATTCACTGATGATTGGCCTCAAGTTCCAACGCTCACATTTCGGACCTTCCCGGTCCATTACGGTGGTCCCTATTGTTGGTATTTCTGCATCTATTACTGATTCAACAATAATAGGTCTGATTTTATTTCTTGATGCACAGTTGCTAACAGTATGCCCTTCCAAGGGCTCACAATCTTTATTTGATATTGTGTTTTGTTGTGATTGGGTAACTGATTCAGGTTCCTGGTCAGACTGCTTATTAACCATCTCATCTTCTGATGGTATGTGAAGCTTTTCCAATTCAGGAGTTTCAAAAGATGCTCTTGTTGTCTTTTTGTGACCTTTGGAGGAATGTTGCCGATTTCTTTGTTGCTTTACTGTGTGATTAACCATCTCTGGACAATCCGAATCCCTCCTGTGTTCGTCAGACAAAGGCTTTCTTGTTGACAAAGGACTGATTGGACTCTTCTCAGTTACAGATTGCTCAGAGGTGAAGCTCACAATCAGCTCGGCAGGAACGTTATCAGATGTCGAAGGAGTCGAAAGGTTTAACAGCTCAGGATCGTCGGGTTTGTTCGGCACTCGCACATCATTTCGAGAATGAGTCTGAGGGAAGTCTGTTACACCAATTTCGCTATCACACTCCTTGTCATGGTTTAGCTGGTTTTCTGATCCCATTTGTGAAGGACTGGCAAGTGCTTGCTTAGGAGGGGATACAGCGACATATCGAATCCCAGGTCCTACAGAAGGACATGCTTGCAGGACAGGATTTAGCACAACTGTATATGTCTGAAGGGGGTGTGCCACTACATTATAAAGTCCCTTGTTCGGATCAGTGTTTTTTTTCTCAACCTCACCTCCTGCATAGTTTAGGACTGGCAGAATTCTGAAAATTTTAGATGAGATGAGATCACGAGGTTGCCTGCCTGTGATCAACAAAGAAAAGGGCTTGATTAAATGTCCAGATGAGAATCCATTGTGCTTTTAATTTCAAATGTCTTACCAAGTTGTGTCTCCACTCTGAAAAAGTAAAAAAAAACAAAAAAACATTTATCTAAATTATAGCGGGTGTCTTGTACAGTGGAACCTCTAAAATTGAACAAATTCAAGTTTAACCAATAATTGCTGGAAATGTACATTTCTAAAATCAAATAAAACCCATTGTTGCAACAGGCCTTGTAATTCCGAAACATATGCACACGTTTTGTGAGACCTCAGCAAATATTCCAAGACTTCAACACATATTGTGACAGCATTGAAGAAATAGACTCCAAAAGAGCTTTTTCGTGATTTTATAGTGATGTCACAGATGTCTCTTTGTCTTGGCTGCTCAGGATAATGTGACTACATCAACAATAATATTCATAAAATAATGTACACCAGAATGTGAGCACTGACATTAAGGTTGTTTTTACGTTTTAATATTATCAGTGCTTTGCTTCTTTTTTACACTGTCTTGACTTGAATGTTAAAATGTTTGCCTCACCGATAAATAATAATCAAAATTCCATTTGAGAAAATTCGATTTTAAATTTTAATAAGAATGACCAGCGCTTTCGGGCAGATTTTAGAGGTTCCGCTGTGTTGCATAATAAAGTATATTCAGATTTGCTGTTTATTCACCTTTTTGCCAATGGAGTCCAACGTCTTTTCCTTCCTTTGTTTGTGTATGAAAATGCCACAATAGCAAAAGGGCAAGTGAAGCTGGGAGAAGGCTCTGTTCGATTGCTTCCGTCGTTGAGCAGCTCATAAATGTAACACTGCAGAACGGAAACAAGGCAATCCCTTATTTAATACAATCACTGAATCAAACAGAAGTAATGTGGCTATCACACTTAGATCATTACTTGGGTTCTCTCAAACGCCAGACGAAAGCTGGTTCGGGGCGACACAGAGGCCAAGTTTTGAGACACGTGACAGTCAAATCCCTCAGTCGGTGGTGTTACATCTTGGCTGTGGTTCTCTGAAACTCTTCTAACTCTTCCCTGTGGGACGGAGAATCACTCAATGTATTTATATTTTTATAAATGCATTCTAAACACTGGCCACTTTATTACCGTTGTCAGCCTGATGATGGCGATGTAGCCTGATTTGCGATCATGCAAGCCCTCTGGTTCCAAACAGTCGGAGTACATTGATATGTAAACACCTGAACACATACAAAAAAGTGGTAAAGAAGTAGATGGTGGTGATGTATTCCTTTCATAAACTGAGTAATGTCTTTCATGTGTATCTGACTGCCTCCTGAATTTTGCCTAGCAACAGGAAGCTGGACAAACTAGTCAATACAGGAGGTCCTCAGGTTCCGAACATCTTCCGTTACTATACTGTGATTATTAACTTGAGTCAGTCACACTGTACACAACACATGAATGACGTGTACACTACTGCTACATTATACTACTTTGTAGTATATTAACACAGGTGAATCTGGAAGGATAACCTTTTCTTTTGTTCTATCTCCATGTAACAGTGCACAGAATCCATGACCTCTCTGGCATTCAATAATCTTTATCCTTTATAATGGCTAAGACAGTTAGGCGTTTCGGACCAAAGAGTAGCAAATATTGGTGGGTGTGTTGCGTTTATGTTATTGACTACACACAAACAAACTGGAATTATTACATTTCATACACACATGAATCAAAATAATTCAATTTACCCTTCAACGGATCTCCCAAACTTGAACAGGTGCTTGTCCCGGTGAGCACTCCCGTCCGCCCGAGTGCATTAGCCTTTAAAAAAGAAACAGAAAATAATTAAAAGTGACTAATTCCAGTAGCTTCATCTCAGATGTGTCCTGTTTCTCTACCTTGTTGATGTCATCAAACAGCAAAAATCCATACGTTTCCTCCAGATCCTCTTCTGTATACCCTGCTTGTTTTTTCTTTTCTCGAAAGGCAGCATACTGGTTTAACAAACAAAAAGACATTAAAATGTGTGACATTGCAGCACATGCTGTATTTGACACTACCACATTTGTTTGTACATGTCTATAGAAGTTTTTCAAAGTGTAAAGTGAGCCTACCCATCAGATAATACATAGGACCACCATTTTTTTTTCTGCTCAGCTGACTCTGTTTAAATCCCTGTTCTATGGTGTCCACTTTGTTAATGGAAAATGAACAAACTCAAAAAGTATACTAACCTTTTTCTCCAATGCTGGATTCTTAACGAGGACAGCAAATTGATATTTGAAAGCCTCCTTTGACTCTTCATACAAGTACGCACTTTGGATTGGAAGCAAAATTTTCTTTTTGAAATCATTTGAATTTTCACACACCGGTATTAAAACACCTAAAATGGCAACACAGAAAACGAGAATGACGAGTTTAGTATTAGTAGACGGTATTGTTGACTAAATGTTCGCAAGTTTATACAAAATTATGCAACAAGGTGAGCAAATCGGTCGTTGTTGCGGTGAAATGAAGAAGGAAACACATTTAAAAGCATAATTGAACAGAAAGACGAAAGTGAAAGCAGGGCGTCTCGTCACCTAAACTCCGATCGCTTCCACTTTCCATTTCCGGGCGTATCAAATATCTTGTGTCCAAACTCCGAGACAAATAGCTCCTTTTTCAAACATGATGTCAAAACGTGTGACTGAAATAAATCCCCCCGACTTCTTTCACTTTCTTCACCTAGAAGATTAAGAAGGAAAAAAACACAAACGTTGGTCTCACAACCAGGAAGTCACAAATCGAGGCCACGTAGCACATAAACAACACAAATCGATACTAAAATGTATAAAAGCCACTTTTTTTACACGTCATTCCGATGAAAGTAGTAGTGAGTCCGGTAAAGGTATCCGACGACGCTTCACACTTGAGCAGTGGACGACTTGGGAAAAGAAAGAGAAACTAAACGAGGAGCCATCATCCATCTTGAAAGTTTTAAAATCCAAAGTACGACGTCGAGTTCGACGGGAGTTGCACAATATATTTCGCCAGAGGGCTTGACTCTCCCACCTCTGCTCTCATTCTGACTTCCACTCCAAAATATACACTTGTACAACATCCGTGTACAATTATTCATCGGCGTAAACAATGCGAGTGTAACGTGGACACACTGAATGTACTGGTTACTTAACGTCATGTGACTTATTGTGCTAAGAAAAACATTTATTTAATTAAGCTTTGCAATCAAGCTCTAAATAATGCATAATTATTTAAAAAACATACCGTGTATACGTATAATAAATGCAAAATAGCTTTAATTAGAAAAAACTGACCCGACTAGTATAAAAATGCCTTTATACTTACCCAACATCATATTTAACTTAATATTTTAACACTATATATTTTAACACTACTATTATGTGTTCTACTTGAAAACACGTGTGACATAATATCACTGTGTTTCAAATCCGGCAGTAGAATATGTTTGAATCACTCACGAAAGTTGGCATTGTATTCACGTCGACTACATTTCCCACTATCACTTGCGGTCGTGTCGCTATGTGAGCTGTTTTCGCTCTCTGAGCACTTCTTTACCTTTAACTGACTTAGATTGTGTTTTGGAGTGATGCCGCGCGGCATCGCTTGGCTCAAAATGAGTTTTATACTTTGTTAATTATTGCTTTTGTCAACATTACAAGGCGCCGGTTCAGATGAAATGGAGATAACGCGTAGCAGACCGTCTTTGTATGGAGACATAGGTAAGTGGCTTAAATGCTCCGTGACTAATTGCAGCGCGAAATAACGATTTATGACAGCTTTAGTGCGATAATAGTGAGGTGGTTTTGTCTAGCTAATAATATTTCTATGTCTCAAATGCATAGTTAGAGTAATGCTAGCATGCTAGCAAGCGAACCAATCATTAAGCTTGTTAAGGCTGAAAAGTATGCTGCAGCTAGCGTCTTGATCTTGTTAAAGTATGCTCTTTGGCGGGGGCTGAGCTTGTGACGTGCAATTCTTTATCAAAACAGTAGGGGGCGTGTTTTCCCAGAGAGTCACCAACCATAACTCTTGTTGACGAGCGATTTGGCCTCCTGTGCATTAGTATTGAACAATGTCAGGAAGCTCGGTGGATTGGTTCACACCATTACACCAGTTTTAAAGTCGCTACATTGGCTCCCCGTCCGCTTCAGGATCCATTTTAAGATTCTCTTACTGGTTTTTAAATGTCTCAACGGCCTTGCCCCTTCTTATTTATCTGATCTGCATTTACCATATCAACCCCCGCGGACCCTGCGGTCCTCTGGCACTGGCCTTTTAACTACACCAAAACCCAGAACGAAAACCCACGGTGAGGCAGAATTTAGCCACTATGGCCCCCACCTGTGGAACAGCCTGCCAGAGAGCCTCAGGACTGCGGAGACTGTTGATATTTTTTAAAAAAGATTGAAGACACACCTTTTTAATCAGGCTTTTAACTAATATTTTTAAACTGTTTTTATCTTTTTAGTCCTATTTTATGGTCTTAGTCTTTAGCTTTTAACTCCAGTGTTTCCGCAGGGTGGGGGTCCTCCACACTGGGGGCTGTGTCGGGTCTGCTGAGGGGGCACCATCCTTGGGTCCCTTCGACCCAGCTGGCTGGGGGTTCCTCCCTTTAATGTGGGGGTCCGCCCGTCTGCACGGCCTGCGGCTCCTCCCAGTGTGGACGGCCCCAAAGGTGGCGTTTCCTTGATCCTCAGTGCCATGCCATGTCTCCCTACTGTGTGTGATTGTGTGTGTGTGTGTGTGTGTGTGTCTAGTATGGAGGGTGGGAAGGAGGGGCTTTCTTTTGTTTCCTTTGTTTTTCCTTTTAATTGTGGTAATTGTTTTTAATTCTGTAAAGCACTTTGTGTTGCATGTCTTTGCAGGAAAAGTGCTATACAAATAAAGTTGATTTGATTTTGACAACCAAGTGTGAAGTGCCTGGGATGAGAATCAGCACCTCCAAATATGAGTCCATGGTTCTCGCCTGGAAAAGGGTGGGGTGTCATCTCCAGGTCGGGGATGAGACTCTTCCCCGAGTATCTGGGGGTCATGTTCACGACTGAGGGAAAGATAGAATACGAGATCGACAAGCAGATTGGTGTCTCCTGTGTACTTAATGGTTTGGGCCATGGGGTCAAATTTCTGTATGTTTTAATGACTAAATAGTCTTGCATATTTGTAGCTCATGGTCTTGGGTTCTGGACGGACCGGACTGCGGTCCATGAAGCGGCCGCGCAAGGAAGGGCGGTCCAGCTGCAGCAGCTCATTGAAAATGGTGCGACTGTGAACATGGTGGCAGTCGACTCCATCACACCGTTACACGAAGCGTGCATACAGGGCCACACCCAGTGCGTCAGATTACTGCTGGGTGCCGGGGCACAGGTAAGACTCTTGACGTGGGGTAACCTTATTTGTCATGCTCTTATTATATGCTCTGTGCTCCCGATAGGTGGATGCTCGTAACATAGACGGAAGCACGCCGCTGTGTGATGCCTGTGCTGCAGGCAGTTTGGAGTGTGTCAAGCTGCTGCTAGAGTACGGAGCAACTGTCAATCCCCCGCTGTTTACCTTCTCACCGCTTCATGAGGCATGCATGGGAGGTGGGTCTTATATATACTGCTGTGAAAAAGACACAGGGCCATGTAGGATCTCATTACATTGTGCACTTAATGTGTACCTAATATTTTGGCTTGTATGTGTCCGCAGGCAATTCCGATTGTGTCCAGCTAATGATCGACCAAGGAGCCTACATGGAGGCTCATGACTGCCATTACGGCACGCCACTCCATGTCGCCTGTGCCAGGCAACATTACGCCTGCGCTAAAGTTCTTCTCAATTCTGGCAAGTGGTTATTTTAGCCATATTGTCATTGTGTCATGTGGGGCGGCACGGTGGTAGAGTGGTTAGCATGCAGACCTCACAGCTAGGAGGACCAGGGTTCGATTCCACCCTCGAGTTTGCATGTTCTCCCCGTGCATGCATGGGTTTTCTCCGGATACTCCGGTTTCCTCCCACATTCCAAAAACATGCTAGGTTAATTGGCGACTCCAAATTGTCCATAGGTATGAATGTGAGTGTGAATGGTTGTTTGTCTATATGTGCCCTGTGATTGGCTGGCGACCAGTCCAGGGTGTACCCCGCCTTTCGCCCGAAGACAGCTGGGATAGGCTCCAGCACCCCCGCGACCCTCATGAGGAAAAAGCGGTAGAAAATGAATGAATGAATGTCATTTCTGTGCATGTTGTCCACATGCCATTTTCACAGGAAGTACGAAATCTATACATACTACTGGAATAGGTGCAGATTCTGGAAGATCTCAGGGCTGAAAAATGAGCATATCTTTAAACATTTGATCAGTTGATGAACTGCCTATTTTGGTTTAATGGTGGTTGTTTTTTTGGATTGCCGCCATTTCTTCTTTTTGTATTTTGATGCTCTGCTTGAACCTTAAGCTCCAACAATCCAAAATGCTAATTATTGGAATTTTTTAACTTTAAATCATCTCACATCTTAAGAGGAAATAACAGCTTTTCTTCAATTATCACCCGGTTCCAATTAAACCCCTTCGTCTTTGGGATTTATCAACATTTTGGATTTACCGAGAGCACTGTTGAAAGGAATAATCAATAATACATGTGCATTGACATCTATGTAAAGCTGCTATGATGATTTTTATTGAACTTAAGATTTCCTCTGTCCTCTACCAAGGTGCAAACGTGAATGCCGCCAAGCTGCATGAGACAGCCCTCCATCATGCGACCAAAGCAAGGAACGTCCATTTGATTGAGCTGCTTGTGGAGTTTGGCGCCAACTTGTACGCCAGAGACAACCTGAACAAGAAGCCCATCCAGTACACCAGTTTAGGATCGCCTTCCTACCTTTGCTGTCAGTTTTATGAAAGTAAGTTTACATCACGGGGGAGTCCAACCTTTCCCACTGGAGGCGACGTTTACAAAAATGTAAGGGTGTGGGGACACTTTAGATGCTCAAATCAATCAAAATCTAACTAAAGGGACTAGGACATGATCCCCTAAACCAGCTCAGTAGCCATCAATGTTTTTGGGCAATGGCACCAAGAACGAGTATTGCATGAAGGGGACAAACATGATGTCTAATGGGGAGTACGCAGGTTTTTGAATGGCATAGATTGCTAATTGTGTTCACCTGCCGAACAGCCACAAACCTGACATACAGTGAAAACAGGAACCAGGGAATCACCAAAATAAGAGCATGTCAACATTCATTCATTCATTCATTCATTTTCTACTGCTTATCCTCACGAGGGTTGTGGGGGGTGCTGGAGCCTATCCCAACTGTCTGGGATTGGACTGGTCGCCAGCCAATCACATGGCACATATAGACAAACAACCATTCACACTCACATTCATACCTATGGACAATTTGGAGTCGCCAATTAACCTAGCATGTTTTTGGAATGTGGGAGGAAAATGGAGTACCCGGAGAAAACCCACGCATGCACGGGGAGAACACGCAAACTCCACACAGAGATGGGTGGAATTGAACTCGGGTCTCCTAGCTATGAGGCCTGCGCGCTAACCACACCACCACTGTGCAGCCCACTATAGAACAATAAATGAGTAAATAGAACTAGGATTTAGGACATACGAACACATAGAACTAGAATAAATAGAACCTGAACACATAGCACAGAATACGGAAAGAGACCTATCCAACTAGAACACATCCACCTAGAACTTACCAAATAGAATGTGGACACGTAGAACCTATACGTAGATACAGAACTAGAACTGTGTATGCATTGAACCCTGGTCTCTTAGCTGTGAGGTCTGTGCGCTAACCACTCGACCGCCATGCAGCCCAGCATGTCAACATATAAACCTTAATAGTTAGTATATGAGATGATAGATTGAAGGTATTGATTGTGGTTGTTTCCTCTTCCTCAGACACACCCCTCAGTCTCCAGCAGATTAGCCGGCTGGCTTTGAGGAGGATCCTGGGCGTGAGGGCGCTGGATGTTTTCTCCAAGTTAGGTCTGCCCAATCTCATCATTAGTTTTCTATCATACATGCCGCCTCCCGTTTTTGAAATGTAATCAATTGGTCTGAGAGGTGACGATGGCAACACGTTTAGTGTATGACTACTGTATATACAGTATGCTTGATTGTACATTTGTAAATTCTCTATGTAACTTGTGTAAATAAACAGACCTTCTACAGGATGGTTATTATAAAGATTTACTTATTTGTGTCCTAAACTGCATAAATGGAAAGAAATACAATTACTGCCAATCTCTGCTTTATAAAGGGCAACAATTCTCTAAAGCAGTGGTCACCAACCTTTTGGAGGCCAAGATCCCTGGTCTCGTGGGTGAACCTGTGCAAGAACTACCTCTGCACTCTCCACCCAGTACACAAGCTAGTAACCAAGCATTTTGGCTTTACAGTGTGTAACAAAAACTGCATTTTCACGATGGATGGATGGACGGACGGACAGAAATTGCCAACAAAATGTTGTTGCCTGGCTCCTGTATAATAATAAATAATAATAATGTGGAGAATAAATAGCTTTACAGTGTGTAACAAAAACTGCATTTTCACGATGGATGATGGATGGATGGATGGACGGACGGATAGAAATTGCCAACAAAATGTTGTTGCCTGGCTCCCGTATAATAATAAATAATAATGTGGAGAATAAATAGATGACATCAACTATGAACAACAATGTACAGCATAAACAGTAAATTGCACAAATAATGTTGAATAAATAATAATAATAATAATAACTATTATATGAGTGTTATTTTAGCCTTTGTTTTGCTAACGTAGATCATTAGTACATCACTCAAAGCAGCGCCTGTCTTTTTTTCTTCTGTAGGAAAATAATCATTGTTTGTTGGCAGCCATGTTTGTTTCCAACCACTGTTTATTAGCATTCAGAGGCTGCGTTCACATTTGTAGCATTATGCCTTCAGGCCCATGCCAGGTAACTGTCGTGAAATGTTTTCCTCAAGTTGGACCTCAGAATCTTCACTAAACTTGCAAGGTTGTCTATGTCCTCTTGAGGCCTCTGTTGAGGCAAATGTTGCTTGTTATTATTAACTCACTATCTAGATTCTTGGAAGAGCACACAGTCCAATGTCTCCTCTTACCTTTGTCAGCGATTGTATCAGCCGCTGCAACACCGCATCTTCTCTGTGTGGACATAGGCGGGTGACTGTGCTCACACAGGTCAACAGACAATAAACAGTGTGTCTCTGTGACTGAAAAGATATGAATACAAACAGAAATGTGCGATAATAATGTGCAATAATCAAACTCTTCATTGACTCAACTTGCGATGTCCCATATTATCGGTCATCTCTTGTCACAACATTAATACAAAAATTCTACAGATCTTTCTTTACCTTCTTGAGGACACCAAAAGGCTTGTTGTTGTTGTTTCCTGCACAACAAAGCTTTGCTATATCATCAGCACTAAGAACAGGCTCCTGTGTAAACATTGAAGCAGCATTGGTTAGGCTAACATGTAAACATTGCCATGACGGCGTCCATTGACCTTTAGCTTCTCCAGCCAGGACCACAGCAGACACGTGAGAACATGAGGATCTGATTCAGTCACCATGAGAGCCCAGCCACATTCACTACTGTTCAGCTCCTCCTATTGGGAACAAAATATCTTAAATATGACACAGAAGGTTCGAGTATCTATTAGACGAGTTGCACCTGAAGCAGAGATGATCGCTGCAGGACCGCTTCTCCCGGTGGACCTTGGTGGGCCATTGCCTTGGCGATGACACGAGCCACAGAGATTGAGCCCGCATCATGTGACGTCCTGCACAGCTGTTAAAGAATCCTGTTTTAGGGCATTGTTTAGAGGCCTGTCACGATAATTGATAAATCAATTAACTGAATTATTAAAAACAAAAAAAGGTGCTAATTTTGCCGGTCTCGATAAATTGTTTGTTTTCCTCGTCTCTCAACAAAACAAAACATGCAGGTATCCTTTACCTCAATGTTGGAGCTGTGCTTGGATAGAGCTTTTTTAACTGTGCACTTTGACCTCTTGGCAGAGTGGCTGCTTGGTTGCATATTGCATGGATAAGGTTGGTCCTTGTTGATCAGATCTGGTGAAAGTGGGGCAGTCTTGGAGATAAATGGCCTCAGATCAGGTCCTATCACATCTTGTTCACACGACAGACCCTCTTTCCCAAATATAGGAGCACTGTATGGACTCATCTCCAGATCCTGAGGGACAAAATACAACGAAAAAACACTAAAAACAAAAAGTAAAAACAATCTTAATTTAGCTATAGCATTGTAACATTCTAGCCAATGTATCATTTACTGGGAATTTGGGAATGCAGTTCAAGCCCCGGCCAGCAGTGGTGCAAACAGTGGGTATGTACGAGTATGTGTGGGTATGTATTTAACAACTGTTTGCAAATCCCATCCATTTTTTATGCTGGAGCCTATCCCAGCTGCAGTACAGCGGTACAGAAAATGGATGGATGGTCTAGAATGTAGCTACGTTATGTCAATGGGTGCTGTAATATGTAATAAGTCTTATATTTAATAAGTCCAATATAAATAAGTAAAAAAAAGATTTATGCAAATAGGCTCCAGCATACCCCCGTGACTATAGTGAGGACAAGCGGCATTGAAAATGGACGGAAGGATGGGGGTTGCGTTAGACTAGTGTCCTATTTTTTTATCTGCATCAAGTTCCACTTCCAGACCAAGGTTCAATTCCACCCTTGGCCATCTCTGTGTGGAGTTTGCATGTTCTCCCCGTGCATGCGTGGGTTTTCTCCTCCCACATTCCAAAAACATGCTAGGTTAATTGGCGACTCCAAATTGTCCATAGGTATGAATGTGAGTGTGAATGGTTGTTTGTCTATATGTGCCCTGTGATTGGCTGGCGACCAGTCCAGGGTGTACCCTGCCTCTTGCCCGAAGACAGCTGGGATAGGCTCCAGCACCCCCGCAACCCTTGTGAGGATAAGCGGTAGAAAATGAATTCCACTTCCTCTATGGTTGTCATCACATTTTCATTTCACAGTGACTCTCCTGTGATGGCATTTGGAATCAAGCACCAAAAAGGACCCATTTGTGGAGTTAATCTTTATATGCTCACTAAACCGTGGTCACGACTGATGAAAGTCCTCAGTTAGTAGATTTTTGTATGCATTTACCGTCATCTTGCTAAGGTCAGAGTCACTGTAGCATCGTTTGTCCAGCAGCAGACCTCTCTTCCTCTCCAAGAATCCCAACGGCTCATCCCAGGAGGACACTGAGCCCGAGTCCCCCCCCTGTGGCATCTGGTGATGTTCCTTCAGCAAGGGCAAGTACTGTTTGGACACAAGTGTTTCCCTCACGGTCCTGCTCAAGATCCTCAGGGCTGACCTCTTCTCCAATTCAGCATTGATAACTGGAGCTGCGGGGAGACCCAGAGCCATGCAGAAGAGACGCATGCACAGCAGGTATACCACCTAATAACAAGAGGATAGGTGAGTGACATTCAGTGGCACAGACGATAAATGGAAGTCCTGACCTTGGGTGTGTATCTGAGGGTGCGTGCCTCCTGGCCATGTAGCAGTAGAGCCTGGCGGTTGAGATGGTGCTGTAAGGTCACAGGGGCTCCATGTCTCAAGGTGAGGTCTGGGTACTGGACTAGTTGTGTACCGAGTAGACGAGCAAAGTCAAACACTTGACTGATTTGGGCTCGCGTTTGGATGGAGCGCGGCCTCTTGATGCGGACATATTGAACGGCCTCGCTGGGACTGAGCCGCACCGTGTAGATTAAGTAGCAGGCTATTAGGACACCTGTGGGGCAAAGATGTGTATTTATTATGTATCAATACCACACAATGCAACACTAGCGATGCAGTCTGAACCCCGAACCTGTTCTGCCGAGGCCTGCGTGGCAATGCACAGCGACTCTTCCCTCCCCCACAGCAAAGGCCAACACTTTCACTCCATCTATTATGCCAACGAGGGACGACACACCGAAATCTGGCATCCCAAAGTTGTAGAAGTAAACTGGAAATGTTCACACAAAGAACATGAAATCATGAAATCATTCATTTTCTACCGCTTTTTCCTCACGAGGGTCGCGGCGGGTGCTGGAGCCTATCTTCGGGCGAGAGGCGGGGTACACCCTGGACTGGTCGCCAGCCAATCACAGGGCACATATAGACAAACAACCATTCACACTCACATTCATACCTATGGACAATTTGGAGTGGCCAATGGAGTGGGTTTTCTCTGGGTATTCCGGTTTCCTCCCACATTCCAAAAACATGCTAGGTTAATTGGCGACTCCAAATTGTCCATAGGTATGAATGTGAGTGTGAATGGTTGTTTGTCTATATGTGCCCTGTGATTGGCTGGCGACCAGTCCAGGGTGTACCCCGCCTCTCGCCTGAAGACAGCTGGGATAGGCTCCAGCACCGCCGCGACCCTTGTGAGGAAAAGCGGTAGAAAATGAATGAATGAATGAATATTTTCATATGGCATATAAATCCTATTTACAACCTTTTAATAATGTTTTTTGACATATTTGAGTCCATATAAGGAAGTCAGAGGAAGTACATACAATTTTTTTAATTATCTATTTTCTGTACTGCTTATCCTCACTTGGGTCATGGGTATGCTGGAGCCTATCCCAGCTGTCTTTGGGCGAGAGGTGGCGTTTACTCTGGTTGAAATATAATATGAATACCACAAAAATAAAAATAAAAATAAAAATAAAAATAAAAATAAAAATAAAAATAAAAATAAAAATAAAAATAAAAATAAAAATAAAAATAAAAATAAAAATAAAAATAAAAATAAAAATAAAAATAAAAATAAAAATAAAAATAAAAATAAAAATAAAAATAAAAATAAAAATAAAAATAAAAATAAAAATAAAAAGTTAACTAATCATGATTAATCATCATTTGCAGATGGAGGGCCACTTGGATAAAGCTGAGTGAAATGTTCAGTGGGTGAATGTTCTGGTAGAACGTCTGTTTTGGTACATCAAATGTCTCACTGTCATTCTCCATGAAGATCTGAGGCGAATATGTGAAGCCACTTTGAGAGTCCAAGGGGGGTCCACAGTGAGCATGCTCGCCTGGTACTTGCATGTTTATGATGGATCTTATATTCAATCTGGAGAAAGAAGAAAACATGTGTACTGTCGGCATACTTGACATAAATAAATATTCAAGGAACCATACCTTTGAAATTGTTCTATAATGTTGAACTTCTCGATCAAGCCTTTGGACGGTCGTGCCATGGCGATGATATCATCAGTCACCCTGAGATTTATCGGTACAAGTAGTTCACTTGATGCGTGACAGCATTGCCAAAACTACAAATAGTCTTACCAAGAGGAGAAAACACCTCGAATGACCTGCTGGTTTGCTTTCCAACATTGTGGTCCTTCATAACGACAGTCTACTCCCCCGCAGGCCAGCAAACACAGCAGTTTGGGCGGGATGGCTTTGACCAGGTTCTCCCTGGCTTGGGAATAAGCGGGCCTCGGAATGGGGACATGCTGGGTCAAGTTCTGCATCCTGCATCAGGAAAATATCAAGCAACATCAGCCGGTTCTCCCGTCTAAATGTGAATTTGACTAGTTTTGACATAACCATATTGTTTAAGTCAGTCAAATAAACTCAACACTTACCTTTCTCATTAATTTGCCAAAATATCTTACAATTCCCATGAATTGCATATAGTCAAATCCAAGATGGTGGAAAAAAAAAGCAAAGAAAAGTGATGTGTAGTACATGTGTTCAATGATGATCGATGGACAGTGAAGTGTATACACACACGAGGGGTGACCCAGCTTCGCTAAGCCTGATTAGCTGTCATAAATGCATTAGACCAATTAAATAGGGCTTATACCTCCTCTTGTGTATCCATGGCCTAATTATCAGGACACTTCATTCGGTAAACATTCTTTTTTAGTTTGATGTTGTTTTTAAAAAAATATTTTATCTACCAACATGAGACAATCAATGTATGATTTCCTTATATAGGCTCAAGTCATGTAAAAAAACATTTAGAAGGTTGTAAATAATAACTAGCGACTGATGGCGTAAGGAACAAGGTTTCCTTATATGGACATGCACTCTAGGCCAATCATATCCAATTTACATGCTTAACAATAAATAGATGCACAAAAAATGTATCCAATACCCTTGCCTCAAAATAAAAATCATGTAAAAAAAAAAAAATTTGCCTGAAATTTTGAATGGGCCTGCTATCAGTCGCTAACATCTGATCCATAACACCCCAAATGTCAGTGCTAACAATGTTGATAGCCAGAATGCTAACAGCTAGCAAGAGTCACAAGGAATTATCAATGAAGTTTGTGGTACTATAACAACACTAATAAATGATTACATTACAATTTGAACTATTCAAGCTGTTGAGCCACCCTCGGCTGCAACAACTGCAATCAAGTGTTTGCAATAACTTGCGATTCATTTCTTACAGCGCAGTGACGGAATTTTGGCATCTTTACAGAATTGTTGTAATTCAGCCACACTGGAGGTTTTTTTTTTTTACAGCATAGGCCACTCCAAAGTCTTTGTTTTGTTTTTCTTCAGCCATTCTGAGGTGGACTTGCTGGTGTGTTTTGGATCATTGTCCTGCTGCACAACCCAAGATTATTTCAGCTTGAGGTCATAAACAGATGTCCTTACACTCTCCTTCTGGATTCTTTGGTAGACAGCAATGTGTTACACGTGGAACACACATGCAACAATGGCTAGGCATTGTCGTGATATGAACAGAGAGGAAATGACAGAATAACTGAGTTCTGACTTTTTGGTTAGCAACGGTTTTGTGGTGCAAATGTGTTTAGAGAAGCCAAACTAAGTGACTCCAGCAACTAATAGCAACTATGTTCCTCCTCACCGAAATACGCCCCAAACTATCTGGGATCTATCATCTCTATTCAGTGTCTTAGATTGTACATACTGAGATAAAATACCCTAACATAAAACAATTTAAAAAACTATACTGCAGGTAAATGAAATATTTTTCCATCTTTATTGTCAATGTTTTTGAAAAGCACATTTATATCAATGACTAACTTTCCAGGTCTGCAAGCACGATGGAATGTAAATCCCCAAGAATGTAGTTTTTTCAAGACTGTAGACAGTAATTAAGTAAAGTATTTGCTATCAAACTCCTCCATATAAGACAAAACCCCCAAATGCTACTTCACTATGCCATGTTAGGATGTTCCTTCTGTTAACAATTGTTTGTTAGACTAGACAAACATGAATGTCAGTTTTTTTTAGGTCAAACTAACTTGCTACAACAGATTTAGTCAGGCTTGTATAAGAGAAGAGTGGGGGGCCAGAAGGCACAATGTTTCTTTTTGGATCCAACCACTATGGTTCAAGAACACGTCACACAGTCAAATCACTAAAGTATTGGTCCACACTTCAGTCGATCACAACTTCACAGAAAGAACCAAAGTGGAACAACTCAACTGGTCAAGAATACAAATTGCATTGCTGGTCATACAATGGATTGCAAGGTACTATTCGTTGCCAGTTTAAAAAGATGGTAATAATGGAATACGCTTCAAAACACAAGTTGGAGATATAGCAATACCCCCCGCCCCCATCCCTCAGTCCCACCCACCCCAATCAAAAAACACCATTATACTGGTCTCCTGCACTGTCTGCAGCTAGAAGACCTAATGTTTCCTGATTGAATGTCCGTGAAAAGGTCACCCTCTCTTCCATCCAGTCAGTCTACTTGCAGAGCTCTGTGGAAAGCCAGTCCAGTCCTTCATAGAGCCCGGTGCCCTGGGTGGCGCAGGTTGACTCAACGTGCCACTGTGGGGATGCAAATAGGAAATCAAAAGAAGGATGGATACACCTTGTTGCTGCATTGGGAGTCTTGGGTGACTTACCTTTTTGTTGCGAAGATCGTGGAGATTCAGTTCGTTTGTGACCTCGCTGACTGACAGGGCGTTGGGAAGGTCCTGTTTGTTGGCAAACACCAGCAAGATGGCGTCTTTCAGTTCTTGCTCCTGTAACTGCAAGCACAGGCACAGGAAATGACACCGACCGTCACACCAGACGTCGCTGAGCATCTAATAGTGACTGGCGAATGTCATGGTGCTGTCTGAAGGTGTGCTCTGAGTGTAGTCGAGTAAAACCATTCCCATCATTTTTCAGGATCTGTGGGAAAACTGACTCTAGTGTTACAATACTCATAGAGTTACTCTAGAGCAGGGGTCTCAAACTCGCGGCCCGCGAGACACTAGTTTGAGGCCCCCACCTTGATACCAAAGTTTAATGTTGAAATGACAGCTTAAAGCTGTGTGCACACCGGACACAATTAACATGATTTTGCCCCGCCCATACTGTTACCCTACCCTGTTACCCCGCCCTGTTTTGCTTTGGATTAGCAATGAAGCTAAAGGCTTATGACGCTGGGTACAAATAAATGCAGGAAATGATTTGGAATAAAAGGGAAAATACACGTCAAGATAAAGCATCTCATCAAACATGTTGTTAAAGTCACGACGCTGCTCCCAGATGGAACTGAGTACGATGCTAACTTGCTAATTGGGTAAAATTATTAAGTTTGATTAATGTTCATGTTAAAGGTTAAATAACTGTTAATACTGTACATTTGAATCTGAAAAAAATAATTTCTCTACCAACTGTATGTGGTTGCTTACGTTTTTCCTCTTTGCTGTTTTATTATTATTTTACTTATTTATTACTTACTGATTGATTTATTGTCTTTATTCTTAATTTGTTTATTCATTTTTTTATCTTATTTTGTGTATAGAAAAATAAAAATTAAGATATTTGAGAACAGTGGAATGTTTTATCAGATATTTTGGTGTGGAAAACCGGAACCAAAGTACTGAAAAAGTGTAGGGTATAGCAGAAGCAAAATCATTGAAGATAGTTTTTTTATTGATTTTTTCCCCCAGTTTTTAATAAATGTTTTGGGTTTTTTTTGAAAACCTGATGCGGCCCGGCTTCACCCAGAACCTAGCTCCGGTGGCCCCCAGGTAAATTGAGTTTGAGACCCCTGCTCTAGAGTTTGTTTTACTGTGATTAACTTCTTTTTGGAGAATGTTCATGTTACAAGGATGTTCGGATTTGTTTTTCGGGCTAAAACGCCAAAATAAATGGTCAACATGAAGCCATCATTGAACCTTTTGGAGTAGACACATTTTTGGGCTCGTCTCAAAGCCATCAAGCTAAAAAAGCAACAGGGTCAGAATGTGTCTAAATGGTAGTGACAGAGAAATAAGAGTTGGGATACACTGAAAATAAGTTTGTCTATATTTTTTTCCAGAGACGCACCCTCAAAATACCTATTGTAGTTTGTTGGTACGGACTGGAAAACACAATAAGACCATAGCCTGAGTCCTTTCCAATTTCAAATTTGACAATGATACTACAAAATTGAGTATTTTACACACGTTTTTCTCAAGTTAGGATCAGGCGGTGCGTGCAAAGGTGGGGAATTTGGTAACCTTTTGTCACACTTGGTCAAAGTCTTCACTAATTCCATGCATTCAGATGTCCATGGCATTGTCTTTCAAGAATGGTTGCCATGGTTGTTTGGAAAATAAACTGAAAACTTAAAAGGCACAATGTTTTCCTTTTTCCATTACGCATGACTTACTCTTATGACAAAAGACCAACCATTAACCAGCATATTGGTGTTTTCACCATTTAACTGGCTATTTAATGTGCCCATCATCATGAAGATTCAATGTAAATGGTAACTAATTAATTAGGTTAGATGAGATTTTTAGGTATTTAGGTTAACAATGTTTTATTATTAGGCCGAGTGGTTAGCGCACAGGCCGTTTTATTATTATTATTATTATTCAGATGTACCATCTTTGAGAGCTCATCTGCAGCCTCTGCCACTCTTTCTCTGTCATTGCTGTCCACTACAAAGATGAGGCCCTGCAAGATAAAAGCACATTCACAGTTCAGCATTCACAGCCCCGGCAAATTTACTGATTTTTATTCCCCCCAAAATACAGAGTAATATCTCATAATTTATAAATACTTGGTTTAAAAAAAAGCATTGTATGACAATTCTTATGAAGATTATGATGTTACAAATGGACAATACAAATATGAGGCAAAATTGACTTGTTTGACACCTATAACATGAATTATAGGTGGTTGTACAGAGTAAACAATTGACAGACTTAGTAAATTGATTAAAAAAAGACACGACTACTCAAATGATTGAAACCAGATAAGACCGAAGCGACCACTGGTATGTTTACAACTATGCAACTTGGTTTCCTTGTTGATTCAAAGTTGATCAATCTTGCCTGACAAACCTTTGCTAGAAATACTTTAAGTGTGAAATACAGCTAAACTAAATCTACGGGCGTTGAGTTGATAAAGCGCCGTCTTCAATCTTCTCAGCCTTTTCCAATAGGCTGACTTAAGTCCAAAACAAATGACAACCTGACAGATGTTATGAGACGCAAAGGTGTATGCATCTTACTGGTAAGTTATTTATACAGAATTCTAATAAGGGTGATAAATGTTGTTCTTGTGTGCTGCTTGATTTGTCGTGAACTGCCAGCCAAAACATTGCTTGCACCTGGGCGACAGCGAATTGGGAGTGGCCTTCCCATCAGCTGACTGAAGTCATGACGTGGTTACATAAATATCACAAACTTTCATCTTGGCTGGCTGCGAAAACACACCAAGCAGCACAAATGCATGTTAACAAGTCGGGCGAATGCAAACCAAGGCAAATTTGAGCATAAATTTGGGATGTTAACTGAAAAAAACACACTAACTGGGGCAGGTGTTAACCGAGGTACCACTGTATTTGTTTTAATGTCCTTTATTACATCCTGTTCCTTCGGAATAGTTAATCTCTTCTTGAATTTTAGTAACTCTTAGTTGAAAACATTTCTTTAATTTTCTGAACCTTCCCCTTCTCCCTTGAATGATGCAGTTTGGGTAATAAGCTCTTCAGGAGGCCTCATCTACCAAGTAGAATATGTTACAATATGAGCTTTATCCTTAATGATGGTCCAAGCATATCTAGTGAAAGATGTGCACATAATCATTTCAAAACTTGAAATGCGCAATAGGCTAGCTGCACACGCTTACAGGGATAAAGTGTTTTGAACATGAATGCTATAAAAGACTTGTAAGTGATACAAAACCACGACTATTCATAGGATATGACAACATCACAGCTGTGTGTTACAGTAATAGCTCCAAAGCGCTGTGGTTTCACTTGGGCTTGATAAACCCTCATACCTGTGTGTTCTGGAAATAATGTCTCCACAGGGGTCTGATCTTGTCCTGACCACCCACATCCCACACTGTGAAACTGATATTCTTGTACTCAACGGTCTCCACATTGAAACCTGGAGGAAGGAGCAAAACAGGAATGATGCACTTTAAAAAAATAAAACAGGTAAAACAGGTTGTTCAATGTAATAAGCACCATTAATTATCACTGAGGTGAATACAGTTAACATATCTTACCTATAGTGGGGATGGTAGTTACAATTTCGCCAAGCTTCAGCTTGTATAAGATGGTTGTTTTCCCTGCAGCATCCAGTCCGACTAAGGGAGGAGAGTGTTGATAAATGACAAGTTACAGCTTGCAGGATGACAAGATGTCAGATATTACATAAACACAACAAGACAGCTGGCTTTTTCAGATCAGGGATTTCCAAAGTTTCATACAGTGAGAGTCCGATCAGATAATATGTAATATTAGTTGTGGCTTCATCGAGTCCCTGAAACAAGTTTTTGTTAAGTAGGAAATAAAAATACATTCATTTTGCCTTTGAAAATGATGTTTTTCCTTTATTGTTCCTTCAAATGCAACGCTGCCTCCCACGCACTTGAAAAAAACGAGTTTTAGATCAATTGGGAAATAGCTAAAATGACTCACACTGCATGGGCGTGAGTGCAACATGGCATTACACAACTTTTTACAAATGAGACAGAAGTTTAATATAAGGACTAGACATATTTATGTAAATGAATATCCTTATAGCGTAAAGTTATGCCACTTCCGTGCGGCAGCCGAAAAAAACACGTCACAGCTGCCTTCACGAATAACATATTTGTTTCGAAACACTCAATGAACTTTACTGCCATTTTATCACTTTTACACCACTAAAGTAAGTTCTCATTCGTCGTATTTCAATTTTGCGCCTTTACAATATACTTCTTGCCTAATTTCAACCTTTGAAAACGATGAAGTTAAAGCTCCCTGTGAAGCAAGCTAGCAGTGTGGCTAAGCTAGCCGTCAGCCGAACACTCCTTGTTTTGTTTACTCACCCATTAAAATCCTCATTTGTTTTTTGCCAAAAAGTCGTCCGAAGACTGACGATAAGGTCAGCCCCATGACTGGAGTGTGATGTTTGATTGTTTGGGAAAAGCAAATGAAATCACCCCCCCCCAAAAAAGAGGCACAATTGTTGCTTGACGTTGAGATTGCTTCAAAAGGACTACAGCAGACTGCCACGTCCGGGCCAACGTGGAACACGTGACGTCACCGCTTTGAATGAACTTTATCGACAACAACAAAAGAGCAGATAGTGCAACACAATGTTTATAGACGTTTGTATGTTACCACGTCAAAATAACACATCATTACGACTAATATAAGTAGTCAAATACAGTACTTACAGTAAATTGTAGGTACAAGTTGTTACATCGAACACAATGCAGTTACAATTCCTACCACTTGATGTCACCATTTCCAATAGTGTCCGGTTGTCCTGCAATTATGAGCCATCCTGTTGGTAGCGTAAAATACAACTTTGTTATTGCAGTAGTTCACCGGTCACATGCTTATTATGAATAATACAAATAATACAAAATAATACAAAAATGATCTTATTTTGTGAAGTCATTACGCTACGTATTACAAATTACAAATACCACAACCAGCCACAAAAATAAACACCCCTGATCGTTATTGACTTTGTGAAGGATTGTGTACTATTATTCCAAATACAAGTACAATTTAAAATAGTCATTTTGCCTCCTCTTTCAGTAAAAACAATAGTCTTGTCCTTACACAGATTATTAACTTGTCAAAGTGGTAATCTTTTTTTAAATGTTACCTGTTAGAACAACAAAATGTAACAAATAAAAGTGCAGCGAGAATGGAGGCCTACACTGAACTCTTGTCAGCTTTTTTTTTAGGGGTGCCAAATATATTTGTTTAAAACAAAAACAAACTGCAGCCAACATTAACATAAAAAAGATCATTGTGTCATGATTTGCCGCCCCATTGTCTCTTTTCTGTCCTGCAGCAGACTCCTGCCTTGTTCTCCTGGTCTGCACACTTGTTGCCCATCAGCCACTCCACTTCCATTGTTCCATTGCTATGCACTTGTTAATTATTCATTCATTCATTCATTTTCTACCGCTTTTCCTCACGAGGGTCGCGGGGGTGCTGGAGCCTATCCCAGCTGTCTTTGGGCGAGAGGCGGGGTACACCCTGGACTGGTCGCCAGCCAATCAGAGGACACATATAGACAAACAACCATTCACACTCACATTCATACCTATGGACAATTTGGAGTCGCCAATTAACCTAGCATGTTTTTGGAATGTGGGAGGAAACCGGAGTACCCGGAGAAAACCCACGCATGCATAGGGAGAACATGCAAACTCCACACAGAGATGGCCGAGGGTGGAATTGAACCCTGGTCTCCTAGCTGTGAGGTTTGTGTGCTAACCACTAGACCACCATGCCGCCCACTTGTTAATTATATACCGTATTTTCTGGACTTTAAGTCGCACAAGGCCAAAAATGCATAATTAGGTGGAAAAAAACATACATAAGTCGCACTGGAGTATAAGTTGCATTTTTTGCAGGTAATTTATTTTACAAACAACTTGACCAAAACAGACATTACGTCCTCTTGGAAGGCAAGTTCTAACAATAACAATAAGAATAGAGAACAGGCTGAATAGGTGTAAATATGCTAACACGATGGTTATTCAGCTAACAAAAAATAAACATGAACAGAAAAGTCGCTCTGGAGTATAAGTCGCAGGAAAAGCCAACCTATGCAAAAAAGTGCGACTTATAGTCCGAAAAATACGGTAGTTTATTGCACTGTGCAGTAACTTGCTTCAGACTCAACACCAAACTCCCTTACCTTTATTCTCTCCGGTGAGATTCACTGCATACACTAGCCTCGCTCTCCTTCCCTTGCTCATCCAATCAGCAGTCAGAAGCAGTCGGTGAGTGGGATATTTCGCATTCCTTTAGAAAATGCACATCCTTGGATGAACAAGGAGGTTGAAGAGTAACATGGGGCACAGGAGCCACAGGTTGCCAACCCCTGGTTAAATGAATTGCATTGGTCTTAACACACACACACACACACTTTCCGGGGCAGGCGCAGTGAAAGCATCATGTGACTTATTTTCACTCTGACTTTTTTGTGCAGGTGTTCTTTGCCAGGAGCGCACATTTCTCATAAAAGCCACCATGAAGGAAGTCTGTTCAGTCTCTGTGAACCAACTGAAACGCGACTTTTGGGTTGACTGATTTCTTAACCATGGATCTCAATGGTACCCTGAGTGCCTATCAGGTAAGACTACTCGATCCTAGTTGTTTTAGAATAAACAATATTAGTGTGACATTTCCTCAGATGTCTTATTTCCTTCCCAGATTGATGTTCTCTCTACAGTGTATCTGCTCTCACTGACTCCCAGGTAATCATCATTTACTGAATCAAACTTGGTATGGTATACAGTATGTATTTTTTGTACTGTATAAATAAACATGAGTATCTATCACTATACACACTGGAGTTCCCAAGACTTGAAAATGTGGTGAATAGATAAGATGGGTGATATTTGAACAGCTTTTGACTGACGTCCATGTGTCTGAGCAATGAAACTCTGGGTTGAGCTCCTGTGCTGAGCTGGTGCCAAAGTACCTTCAACTGTGTATGTTATGTCATTTATATGATATGATCATTTATATGATCTGCAGTGTGATTGGGAGCTTTTCTGTTCTGGTGGTTTCCACGGTGAGATGGAGGTATCTGAAAGAACAGGTTTGTGCCAACTTTGTGATGCCAGTGGAATGAATGATGGCGCTAAAGTCTGGTGTTTATGATTACAGGTGCACCTGTTGGTCCAACTCGCCTTGGCGGACCTTGTGGCTGCTCTCATCCTGATGTTCACGAGCGCCATGAATAAAGTCAGCAACGACAACAGCATCGCCATCTGTCAGTACAGCTTGCCTCTGTCACTGGTGAGGAACAAATTGCAACCAAAAATTAAACAAAACCTTTTTTTTTGGCACAATTATAAAAATCTAAGACATAGAAATTTGTGTCATAATCATCAATTGTTTTATACAGTAAAATTAAACATATACACATACTAAATAAACATACAAACCAACTGTATTTTAGCTGAAATCCATTCCACAGTGTTACTTTCAAAACTATTTACACAGTGATAATGGAATGTGTGAGTCCATTCAGGTGCTTTGAAAATACAAATATGAAAAGTATTCACAAGATCAATAAAATTCTAATATTTGCATAGGAAACAGTGAGCCAGTATACAAGATAAGTGCATCATATACTGCAGGAGGGTACTAACTAAATTTAAAAGGGACAGTTTTGTGTTACGTCTTTGTGTTACGTGTTTTGTATTTAAAGTGATACAACGCCAGAGAAAATATTTGGGAGGTCTGATTTTTTTAAGTAGGCATTTTTGTGATACAAATGTATTATGCTTTTGAATGCATATTGTTTTGGAGAAGTCAAACTCTTTACTTAACTGTCCTCAGCAACTAGCTGGAACTATTTTCCTCAGCGCCGAAATCTGTCATCCAACTTCATGTCAGAAAATTTGAACTATGCCTTTAAAGGCAACACACAATTTGTAGAGCAGCTATTTTGGTTTTTGCAAAACTTCAGAATTGCTTCTTTTTCTTTTGCTCCCTGGCCCATGCCTCTAGTTTGTAAGCTACAACTTAACACTTAGGCTACTACAATAAGTACTGCAGCGTGGTAAATGCTTTTTTGACAATAACATTTTATGTCAGAGTTTTACAGTATTGTACTTCGTTACATAATACAATTGCATAAGATGTAAAACGTGTATAATAAATCTCAGGAACGTGAGTGAGCCATAGGAACACCAAAAAAATGACATAATTGTCACGGGATGGGCTACCTTTTGTTTTTATTGGGCTTGTAACAACTGACACACACACACACACACCACAATAATTACCTCATGAGCCAATAAAGTTACAATAGAAAAAGCTTTTACAGTTTCAGTTAGAGCAAATGTCAATTACTTTAAATCAACATTTTTTTTATTAATTCTCGATGGCAAAAAATAAGAGGAATGCCACTTTGGGCTTTGAATTTCGCGATCACGTTTTTTTTATTAATAAGTTATCGCAGCTGCACAGTGGTCGAGTAGATAGCATGCAGGCCACACAGTTAGGAGACCCAAGTTCGATTCCACCTTTCGGCATCTCTGTGTGGAGTTTGCATGTTCTCCGGTTTTCCTCCCACATTCCAAAAAACATGCTAGGTTAATTGGCGACTCCAAATTGTCCATAGGTATGAATGTGAGTGTGAATGGTTGTTTGTCTATATGTGCCCTGTGATTGGCTGGCGACCAGCTGGGATAGGCTCCAGCACCCCAGCGACCCACTTGAGGATAACCAGTATTCCTTGATACTTCTTTAACATATCTTAACAGCTAATATACTTTCCACTGTAAATCAGCTGTACATTTTTACCAGTTGCTCTCTAACGCCATTTCTTTTTGTATTTGTCCATTTGTTTGCAGACATTCTATTTCATCTCATTTCTGCTGGTAGTGGTCTACGCATGGAAATCCAAGAACGCAATCCAAGGGTGGAGAGCAACACCAGCTGAGGACGAGTTAAAATGGGTGAGATTCTGCAGATGATCACATTTTCAACATTACATCATGTAAATTCACCTTTTACCTGTTTCACATGCAGAGTCCTTGCAGAAGTAAACTAGTCACGGTACCTGTGTACTTGATAGTATGGTGAGTGTGACGTGACCTTTTTGAAGCTTTGCTGGAAAGCTTGCTGGAAATGCTATTAAAGTGTAATGTATGACATCACAGGTTGATCCCGACTGCGGTGTACTTAGCATATGTCCTCACGCCTTTCATCAAAGCAACTTTACTGATTCCAGACCCCGATGCCTCACTCAGCATCACCATCCAGAATGATGCCAAATACTGCACCAGGTAACCAGTTAATTTGACAAAGTTCAATCACAGTTCGATATGTACCTTGGTTTTAAGGTCATTTTCTGTACAGTAAGGGAAGAAAATCACTTATTTTGTTGACTTTTCTCCTCAGTTGTATTTTGTTCTTGCACGTCTGGATGGATTCCTGCTCAGATGCTGTGAGTTGAAAAATCAACAGTTAATCATTTATTTTATCGCACAGTAGGCCTTTTCAGTAAATGCTGTATTTATAGCTTTAAAAAAATAATTCTGGTGTTTTTTTTTTTTTTAACTACATTAGATGATACAGCCACAGCTCTTCATATATATATATATTTTTTTTTCACCACGGCCCTTTTTTGTATACTGCACAGCGGCTATAAGAAACTGCAGTCAATAGAAAAGAGCATTAACTGCATCATCTACATACAGTGTACTGTACATAAACAAATGATTACAAAAACAAAATCAAAATGCTGTTTTGTCAAGAAAGTGTGCCCCAACTTACAGCATTTTTCACTGATATCTGTGTCCCATTTTGGAAAACCCGGCACTAAATCACTGACAGCCAATATGAGCTATACTGATACACGGACATCCGCATTTAGTAGTACCTTCTCAGCTCTGTTTCTTTTCTTTTCTTGCTAGGAAGTAATCCATGACACTTTCATGCGTGTGTTTCTTGTACTTGTGGTGATTCCTGTGATGTTGTCTTGCTCAGTAAGTCAGCACATTTTATGAACACACAGCAGCAGTTTGAATGGATGTGTTATTAACATTGTTTTCTTATGTAATGTAAGGTTATTTACTATAAGGTTGGTTGGTGGTATGAACACCACAAACAGGAGGCGCTTTTCCCTGTGGAACGAGATGGACGCTCAAGCAGGCGATTTAAAAGTGTGTTCTCCACAGCCAGGAGCATGGTGATGGTCATCCTGTTCTGCTGGATACCAGGTGTGTGTGTGTATAGGGTTTTGGTTAAGGTTTTGCGTAGGGCTAGGATTGGAGTTAGGGTTTTTAGTTAGGAGCTGGCTTGAGGTGTTGTGTTGGGACTCATGCTAATTTGCAGCATTGTTGCAGCCCTCCTGGTCATTCTGCTGTCTACCTTGATGGCATGGACCCGTGTTGAACAGCACAGCCTGTTTCCTGCTTACCTGATACAGGTGGGTTACCATGTATTCAACGAATAAGTCAATGATTGATGAGGTTACTGTATGTTTTCAAGTCAGGCTGCCAGTGTGTCCCTGCAAGGCTTCCTCAACAGTATGGTGTACGCATGGAGGCGGCCCAACTTTACAGAAGCCGTCCGCGGGGAGAACACTCCCCTGGTGGCCTACAAGTACATGGCTTTCTTTGACGAATCACTAAGGAGTTCTCCTTGAGTCTCGACAGTGCTCAGGCATGAAAAGACTCTCAATGAAAGATACAGTACAAAGGATGCACAAAGGACCGTAGTATTGCAGCCAATGAGCTGTATGATGACATTTATTTCTATTTTTAATATAAGGTGCTTTTCCATGAGGGAATATTCTGGACACAATGAAGAAAATTAATTTTAAGGAATTTTAAAAAGTTTATTTTCTAAAAAAAAAGTTGTACATTTGAAAATATTTATTTGTATATATTTATGAATAAATTATGGAGAAGAAAATATATATTTAGCAAGAAAAATAACTCAGGATGAAGCCTTAGAATTAAAAAATTATACTTTTTGAGAAAAATCGGGTATGTTTCCAGGAAAAAAAAATAACAGCAGTCACAATCTTACAAGAAATAAGTCAATTTATTTTCATGAAAAAAGTTATAATATATTGAAAACAGTCTTTAGTGATACAATAATAGACTTGATGAAATAACATTGAGGATTTTATTCTTATATGTTTGGGGTTCATTTTTGTAGTATTTTATTGTGGCCCTAAGACGCTTATCCAGTAATGTTGACTTCTTATCAACAGCGCTCTCAAAGGCTCCGCCCTCCATTGTACACTGTGGTCACGCTATACTATCAGTGTTCACTTGTGTGTGTGTGTGTGTAGAATGCGTGCACACACGTATATTGCACATTTTATATGGAACACGTTTCCCGTGTCATGTCTTAAACCTGCTACCGTTGTGTCATAAAGTGTACATACGTGTAACTGAGGCTGCTGCATGAGGCATGTCTGCTAGTCAGGAGATATTGGACCCTGTATGAACCAGCAGCGTTCTCAGTTTTGTATTATGTTCTGATGTCCTACATACATTTGATTCATGTAAATATTTGGGATGTTGTCATAAAAATAATAGTTAGAATACCTTTGGGTCAATACTCCTCTCACTCTCACTCCATGGGGACTATAAAGTCAGCCAAAAATAAAATTTGCTGGCGTTTATTCTATCAAATCCAAAGTATTTTCCATTGCAGGCTGTGTCCAAAACATTTTTACAACCATTTTCTTGTCTTTACAATTAAAGAAACCAAGCACAATGGTCACACTTACAATAAGAACACATTTGATTAATCCTATGTATAAAAAGCCAACACTTACTTTGTGACTTTGTTCCAGCTGTGGCACAAATGCTGCATTTCTGTTTTTTTAAAAATCCATGGATAAAGATCTTTGCTGGGCCATCTCATACTTCCCTCTTCTGTTCCCAGCTCTGCGCACATAGACATCATAGCTCCCATCCTCCTCGTCTTCCTCCTCCTCCATCACTCTGTCCTGCCGCCTCACTGATCGCTCCGCCAGGCTGTATTGGCCCTGCATGGCGGTGACGGCCTTTACGCTGGGCCAGCTCTTCTTCCGCAGACTGCTGTTGGAGTCCCGCAGAGGAGGCAAGGATCTCTGGAGCTCGCCTCTAAATGCGGGAAGGTCCAGGGATCCACGTCCCATTCCATGAGTGCCCTGACCGGCTTTGATGGAGTTGAGGGAGGCCTGAGAGCCGCAGTGGTGCTCGTGGACGCAGCGTGAGCCCGACGAGGACCTCCGGAGGGCCTGCAAGGACTGGAGTTCCTCTGAGAGCTCTCCAAGGTCCGCAGACAGCTTCTGGAAAAAAATGAAGATTCATGAAAGTGGCCAATTTGTTAAGTAGCCTTTTTATTTGCAGAATTGGTACCTTTTATCTAGAAATGACACAAGAAAGGTCAAATAAGTTGTATTAGCAATACTAATTACATGTTATTTTCATACTGTAGATGATTGTTTTTACATTTGGTAAATTCTTTATATCCCTTATCATAGTAGACAATTTTTAGGTACATTTTGAAAAGTGTAATTGTCTTCCAATTATTTTTTTTCACATTATGACAAAAAGTAAGCACAAGATTATTCAGTCACACACACACACTTAATACAAGCATTACCAAAATCCAAATTTTCTATGGATGAAATGGGAACAACGTGCTCAATGCCACTGTGGAAAGGTTCCTTTTAATCTTAATAGAAAAGACAAAATAACCAACTTCTCTGAACACACAAACAGTTTTGTTTGGCTTTGGTTTATGTGCACCCGACTTTGATGTCAGTGTAAAATACATTTGTATATTATTTATCAAATAATATAAATAACTATTTCTGAAATTGATACGCATTTACAAAAAAATTATATAGTTATTCACAAAAAGTACATTTATTTTTGCTTTCAAAAGTGGTCCATGGTCAGGAACCCCTACTCCAGATGCTGCTAGAAGTCACCAGAAACATAACATCAGGGCCATAAATTATTTTACTTTATATTTATTATATTATATTTATATTTATTATATATTGTCATTTTTCAATCAGTGAAGTAACAAATTAAACAAAAGGGGAATATTTGTCATTGCTATCTCTTAACATAATTTCTTAGTTTTTTGCCACATATTGTGCAATTTCCAGTTATAATATACTAACCGCATCAAAATACAGTAAGTATCTTAACATTTTCCCAAGTACTACTAAACTAACCTTTTCTCTGAGAGTGAGTAGTTCATAATGTGGAGGCTCAAATGTCTCCTGGAAGTCTCCACGATGGAACAAGTTATTCTTACGTACCAACACCTTACAGATAAAACACATTACTTATATGAGCATTGGGGTTGTTGTTGTTTTGCAGAAAAGAACATTGTGTCGTTATGACCTTTTTGCGTGGCTGCTTGATTTGCACCAGGATGGAGATGATGAGCAGCAGCAGCACCACTCCGGTGGACACGCAGATGACTGTGCCATGGGTCTTTGTGATATGGTGGAAAATACCTTTTTGCTTCTTCTCTGCATCGACACCAGCACAAAGATACTGCGAGTGTACACATACCCAAATGGTACATTGAACATGATACATATCCAAGTAGTACCTTTGCAGTTGCTTTCGTCCCAGGGAAAGACACAGTTTTGTACACCGTTGCACACCAGAGAGTTGTTGATACACATGTTGCTGTGGCAGAAGAAAGCACTGCCTATGCAGGGGGCTGCAACACAAATGTATGACCAATTAGATAGTAGATATGCAATGACCACTAGTGGGTGTGGTTTCACATATCAATCAATGAGAAGAGACAAAGAGCAATGTGGATTTTTAAAAAAGGAGCTCACGATCTGCAAAAGATGTGAAGAGCATCCGAAAGCGGCTGAGGCGGCTGGTCTCATCTGCCCACATCCTCACCACGCCCACGCCTGTGTCCAGCATGATGTCGTTGGCCACTGTGCTACAAAACTTTGCCTATTGCGGATAGATGTTTTAGTTATATGAATCTCATAGTACCAAAAGAGTGTAAGACAAATAATAAATGACTACCTTAAGGTCCTCAATGGCATTACTGCCATCATAAACAGCCACAAAGTTCTTCTTACATTCATTGGAGTTCTCCATCTGATATTCTAAGAATCGCAGGTAAATCTAGAAGAAGCAATGAGAATTCAAAGTATGTTATATTAGTAATGTAAGCCACTTTGCTAAAATGTTCAGCTGAATTGTCGGTTCTACTTGAGCACATTTCACGTGACAAACAAGACAGCGCTGTATATTTTGTGCTGGAGTCAATAAAAGTGCATCTTACAGGAAGTGCAAGCGTAAGGTAAGTTTTCCATGACGACCTTGGTTGGTTCCTGTGAAATTGTCTCATTATGTTGACGTTGACTTCAGTTGTGAAGTGTGATTCGGCACATAAATGTTTTTCATATTGGAAGCTCAGTCTGCAGCAGCACGAGTGAGCATGTGATCCAAGGAGTCTATAGAGTTAAAAGCAAATGCTGATTTGAGTACAATTCCGTATTATGATTATGATTGGAAGCAGAATCCAGAAACTATGCATTGAAAACATGTCCTCGGCATACGACTCAGATAGTAATTGCTCCAGACGGCCCAAAAGGGCAAAGGTTGTCAGCACAATGTGCTCACAATGTTATCACAAATGCTTGCTTGCAGTTGTTGCTGCTCAGGGTAGCCCAATCACTTTTCACACAAGGCCATGTTGGTTTGGATTTTTTTCTCTCTTAAGAAAAAATGTTTCATTCAAAAACTGCATTTTGTGTTCACTTGTGCTTTAATTGACAAATATTGAAATTTGCTTGATGATCTGAAACATTCAAGTAAAATTAAGGAGGGGGCAAACAATTTATGACCCCACTCTATATTTATGAAATACATAAAATAAATAAGGAAAAATAAAATAAATAACATAAAATAAAGCACACACGCAAACACTGTGGTCGCTCCCGACATCAGGAAGCTTCATTGTGTCACCCTGAGCAGGAAACCCAAAGCACAGACGCCCAAACCCAGATTCTGAGCTGCAGAGAATGTGGACCACTAGGTAGCATGAAAACACCAGGTCATCACTCTCCCTCCACCACAATGGCAGGACGAACCCAGCAAGACGGGCAGAGGAACAGACGAGCAGCTAAAGCTTTTCAAACCACCACCCTGTTGAGAAATTTTTGAGGCATGTTTGGCAGAGGGGGCGGCACGGCGGTGGAGTGGTTAGCACGCAGACCTCACAGCTAGGAGACCAGGGTTCAATTCCACCCTCGGCCATCTCTGTGTGGAGTTTGCATGTTCTCCCCGTGCATGCGTGGGTTTTCTCCGGGTACTCCGGTTTCCTCCCACATTCCAAAAACATGCTAGGTTAATTGGCGACTCCAAATTGTCCATAGGTATGAATGTGAGTGTGAATGGTTGTTTGTCTATATGCACCCTGTGATTGGCTGGCGACCAGTCCAGGGTGTACCCCGCCTCTCACCCGAAGACAGCTGGGATAGGCTCCAGCACCCCCGCGACCCTCGTGAGGAAAAAGCGATAGAAAATGAATGAATGAATGAATGTTTGGCAGGGTGCAAAATTTATATCACAAAGACAGGAAGTCCCACACACAGCAAACATGCTTGTTCTGGGTGCTACAGTGGGGGGCAGAGCTGATCGGTGGAGGGGATCGCCGTTTTAAGAATTGGCCGATATCAATATCGTTCTTTTTCAGTGATCTCGGCCGATATCAATCGGTGGCCCATCGATGGTAGCATCGCTAATTTGAATTATTAAAGTCCCTTTACCTTGTAAATGTTCAGGATTTAAATATTCTTTTAAGATAAGCATTTTTCTCATCACCGGCTAAGCTTGGGCTTCTTGTATATGTGATGTCTAAGCAACAAAAATAAATATGCTGGAGCTTCCAGGTACCTTGTTTTTGGATGGGGCACGTATGGTCCAGATGCAGTCCACGGCCTGGTCTGGCTTCACCTTGTACTCCTCCTCAACCTGGCTGGACCGGATCAGGCCGTCAGCACCAGTCAGCTCAAACTGGCAATCTTGAGAAGAGGATGGGAAACTGCTGAGTTTGAACATCAATTTTGAATGTAAAGAGGAGCTGTGTTGTTTCACTACCTGGGATGGGGTTTAAAAGTCCTCCCACATGAAGATGGAATTCTGGGTCTTTTGATGGAGATATTTAGTTATATATTGTAAACTATTAGAGGACTACCTGACGAATAAAAGCAACCACCTGCCGTGTAGCTGTAGTGGACCTGGAAGCCGATGCCTTCCAGCTCCTCGTCACTGAAGAAGCGAATCCACATGAAGCGGCCGCTGGAGAGGACCAGTCCCGGACAGGTGGCGCCACAGAAGCGATTAATGAGTGGTGAGAAGCTGAAGGGGCCGTCGCGCACCTCGATGTGGTCGAAACGACACTCAAAGGATGCCTCAATGTAGAAAGCCTTGTCGAACAGCAGCTCGACCCTCTGCCGGGGCAGCGCTAGGGAGAGTTAGCGAGTTACTGTTATTGCCACCTAATGGTAATGGTTTCATTTATTTGAACATGCATACAAGTCACATTGGAATACATCACATAATACAATTCACAGTTTCACGTGTCCAAAAGGAGTAGGAAGAAGAAAAGTTTATTTAATCCTACCCCCAATGTTCACTTCTGTATTCCAAATGTACTTTTTACAAATTAAAAAACAGGGAAAATGAAATGTTAATGTAAAAATGTGATAAAATAGTTGTCAAAGTTGTTGTCACAGTAAAAAAATCATATAAGAGTCATAATAAGAAGTATGAAATAGATATAACAGAACATAGTTGGAAAATGGGTGAGTACTGACTAATGAACTCACTAGAATGACGAGGTAGTAATGAGTGTAGAGTAGTGTTTAGACACAGTGGTTCAGTACTTTTCTCCCTTGTATTTTAATCACCTATGTGATTAAAAAAATCTGACTAAAGTTTCCTTTCATGTTTATGAAATCAAGAAAAAAAACAACAACGATGTGTAATAAAAATCTATGGCACACTGTGTTGTAACAACTGCAGCCTTGGTGTTGCCATGGCAACCCCGCATCACCTCTTTCAGTAGTGCCACAATGTTGGTGGACCAGCCAGGACACACCTCTCATGTTGTCTTAGCACTAGCATCAATGCTATCATGACTACTAAAATTTGATTCCATGCATGCACAACAATAGCAGGAACCCAAGCACAAAAGCAACAATTATGCCTGACTGTTGATTTCATCCCAACAATGAAATGCAAAACCCCCTTTTTTTTATTTACCTTCCAGCACGTACAAACACTCCTTGTTAGGAGGGTAAGTGTTGGGGTAGTTAGGAGAGCTGAATGTGCCGCCGTCTGCGTGTCTTATCCAGTTCCCACAGTGACGAGAATATGCCGGCCTCTGTGAAGGCGACGGTTTCACCACTTTGGACACAGCACCTTGCTCTGCACAACACAAAACGTAATAAAACCTGTGATATGCTGCAAAGCTCATGAAAGTCTAAATTCAAGTTCTGTCTCACCAAATATCAGTATCATTATAGAAATACAATAGGTTTGTGGAAAAGATGCAGAATTTTGCAGGTACGCGTGAATGGAGGTTACACCATGTCATTAAAAAATGGAATGTGTGTAACGTTCTGTTTCCCTTTTCAACAATGCAAGAGTGGATCCCAATCTTACCTGCAGTCTTTTGAGCCCGAGCAAATCCCTCCTCAATGAAAAGGAGAAGTATCCAGACTGTAAAGGAAGGCGACAGACAAACAGTGAGTGAGTGTGAGGACAAACAAGGAATAAAGAAGCCAAACAGAGCTTAGTGGGATTTGTGTGTCTATAACTTGCTGTCTTTGGCCCTGAATGTATATGACAGGCTGGGATCCGGCGGGAAGAATAAACACACAACTCTTCCCCCTTCTGCTTGCTGAAATCTCACTCCCACTTCCCCCAAACTCCCTTTTTTTCCTCAATACAGCTCCTGAGTTGCATGCCACTTTGGACAAGCATCAGTGTGTCACGATAATGTGCAAAGACAGCAAAAACATCAAACATGTCGGAGCCAAGTCATCACATGTGTGCATTACGTAAAAAAATGACCCAAATAGAGCAACCGAATCCTGAGGGCACTGCAATTTGCCGTGACTTTCCACCAAAGTGGTGTGTGTGTGTGTGTGTGTGAGGTGCTGCAACAAAAAATGCATCAGAAATTTTCAAGAAAATATCAGTGATGTTATTCCATGTTCACATGCGCTCTCTCCAGTGTTATGCTCCACATTATTTACAGTCTGTGCTTACAATATGCACAATACAACAAGATTCTGAAAATCCAACATTTTATTATTGCAGTTTGGAAGTGTTTCATTCATTTTCTATCGCTTTTTCCTCACGAGGGTCGTGTTTCAGATTTTTTAAATTATTCTATGACAGAATAATTAAAATATCTGAAACACTTCCAAAGATAGAATTTAGACAGATCGATGATAGATAGAATGTATATGTGACTAAATCAGGCTTGCAGTGATGATGCAGTGTAGTGCTAGCCACTGTAAACAACAGCCATAATACTAAACAAATTAACAAACTGAAATTATTAGCTTTAAGGCAGACATTTGACACAGTTCTTATATTACAGTCCAACAACGGACGCATACAGAAGAATTTTGGAATGCATTGGCCACTTTGATCCTTTTTTTGGATTAAAGATGCTAAAACCAATCATGCATGCTAAGGTATCGTTATTTTATGGGCGACTATGGCGAGGGACAACTAAAAAACAATTGCGGGCAGAAAATTAAACATGGCATTCCTTTGGTTGTTAAGAAACACTCAAAAATGTTGCATTTAATCAATATTTTCTTTTTACACAATTCTACACAGCTGTGTTTTGTTAATATTGTGGTGGTAACTGGCAAATAATTAACTTGTGTTGGCTAAATGCTAAAAATGACTATAAAAGAATATAAAATGCGCGAGATTACGATAAACCAAATATTGTAAAGTAAATCAATTAGAGTGAAAATAAAAAAATTGCGTCTTGCTTACCAACGTTCATCCTCTCTGTTGGACTTCTGTTGGCTTTACTTCGAAACTCGACCGACAAACGTGTCTCCTCACGTGCTCCTTCTACATGTTGACGTCAGTCAATTGATGGTCGCTGATTGACAAAGACAACTTTCATCCTAGTTCACCCCTTGTTGGAACTAACGGAAGAAAAGTCATCACTCCGCTGCCATGGAACAGACATCAGCAAGTTGTGATGATGAAGCAGTAGTCAGTGAAGTGTACAGGAGGAGGAGGAGGAGGAGGAGGAGCAGGAGGAGAAGGAGGACGAAGAGTAGGGTGGATTTAAGACTAGACCCAGTGGGCGGAAGGGAGGGGAAGATTACTGCGCATGCGCTAACGCTAACGCCAACACCACTTTTAAAACATAACTGCGCAGTCGTTCACAATATAATTGCTGTTATGTCCCACAGTGTTTGTAATTAAAGGAAATAAATAACAATGAAATATTGTATGGGGATAATACACTCATAACATACACAAAAACGAAAAACTACATTGATAAAAATATATTTTAGCTTATACAATATACAATACAATATACAATACTTATATAATACATATGTGCTATTCTAATATTATCTGAAAATACAAAAATCTGAAAATGTCACTACTTTTTTTGGCTGTTTGAATTTGTTTTTGGCTCACAAAATTAAAATATTCAACACTAGTGGACATTGAGATAATTTTATTCAAACTCATATTATCACCAGTAACTTTATAACGGTACACCTGAATACCATCACATTCCCCTATACAAAAGAAAGTAATTGAGTTGTATCAGTCTGGAAAAGGTTATATAGCCATTTCTAAAGCTTTGGGATTCCAGCGAACAACGGCAAAAAAACGTGGAACAGTGGTGAACATTCCCAGGAGTGGCCGGCCAACCAAAAATACCCCAACAACTCATCAAGAGGTCACAAAAGACACCCCAACAAACATCCAAAGAACCGCAGGTCTCACTTGCCTCAGTTAAGGTCAGTGTTCATGACTCCATCATAAGAAAGCCACTGGCCTGCATGGCAGAGTTCCAAGACCAAAAACCACTGCTGAACAAGCAGAGCATTCAGGCTCATCTCAATTTTGAGAAAACATCTTGAAAATACTCTGTGGTCTAACAAGACAGAAGTTGAACTTTTTGGAATGTGTGTGTCCCATTACATCTGGTGTATAAGCAATGTCACTTATCAGAAAAACAACATCATACCAACAGTAAAATATGGTGGTGGTAGTGTGATGATCTTGGGCTGTTATGCTGCTTCAGACTTGCTGTGATCAAAAGAACCATGAATTCTGCCATCTACTTAAAATATCCTGAAGGAGAATGCCACCCGGCCACCTGTTGGTGGCCTCAAGCTGAAATCAACTTGGGTTCTGTAGCAGGACAATGATCCAAAACACACTAGCAAGTCCACTTCTGAATGGATGAAGAAAAACAAAACATACTTTGAAGTGGCAAAATACTAGTGAAAGTCCTCACGATACTCACCCTCACTACACGTTTAATCACCACAGGTCTAATCCAACTGATCACCAGGACTACAAAGTCGATCATAGACCTGCGGGATTGGGTGCACTCACGGACAGCACCCCTGATGGACTCTAAGAAGCCTGGGTACTCTGAACTTCCGTTTGACGTATACGTACAAACGACAATCAGGACCCTCATTACACCTGAGAACATATTTTCCCTCTATTTTGAAGGATTTGTTTTAATTTAAATAAAGTTTAATAGAATTAACCTTAAAACTGAACGGTAATGAGCATTATTATTTTTGTCTTCTGCAACAGCAGACTGTTTGCTGAAGCTGTTTTGCTGGATCTTATTATGAATTAAGCGCTCTGCAGTGGTGCCTGGTTATAAAGTGTGTGACATTAAAGTCGCTGAGACTTGTGAGTTTCTATGAACACCAGCTGTTACACTCCAGCTGCCACAGTGGGTGATCCACTGTTGTTTTTTTGTTGTTTCTAGAATGTTGCAAAAGCGTCTTAGCACCCCTCCCTTCAACTTGAAGCATGAAAATCTGCAGCATGGTTGTCACGGTAACACCAGCCGTGTCTTGCCTGCATCACGTGATGAAATCAGGTGCCTAGAAAGCAGAGAGGGTTGATGGGTTGAGAAATCAAAGTAACAGAAAATCCTTCCTCCTGCTCGCTTGCTTCCTGCTATGTGTAATTGTCACCTAAAGGGACAAGACACTTTGTTTGAACCCCTCCCCATGAGTGAATGCAACAGAAAGGAAGCAACCGCGACACTGAGCAGGCCTTCAAGTCTGCCTACAAGGACTATTGAGAAAGCTTATGTTCTTCAAAATGTTGATTTTTTTCAAGATAATGTTGATCAACAGAATTACTGAACTTGTGTGTTTCCTGGTAATATTTGTGCAGCCACTTGCTGCAAGGCAGAATTCATAGGGTTCAATCTTTAACTGCCCCACGGGCCAATGAAAAAGCAATTACCATTTGCCAGGAGCACCCACTAGGTTGTTTGAATAGCAAACTAGGACACTGTATAAAGCACTGTAAGAATTATGAGCCAAGTATTCTAAGACCAGAATTTTACAATGGAATAACTGCTCTCTATTAAATACTGAATAATTAACCTGCCATTGCTCTAAAGTTGCTACTGCTTATCGAAAATTTCTTGCTGTCATGTCATAACCTTTTCGGACAAGCTAGCATGTTAACAATGCTAACATTAGCATGCAAAACCTAGACAACCTCTGACAATATTAACACAAAGAAAAATGGCTATAAAGATATTACTATGCTAATGTTAGCATGCTAGCAATGCTAACTTGGTAACTTTAGCATGCTAACAATTAGCATGATAGCACTAAGTGTTTCTGTAAGTTCATTCATTCATTGATTTCCGCGGGGGTTGCTGGAGCCTATCCCAGCTGTCTTCAGGCTAGAAGAGGTACAGGTAGGTACACCCTGGACTGCCAATCAGAGGGCACATATAGACAAACAACCATTCACACTCACATTCATACCTATGGACAATTTGGAGTGGCCAATTAACCTAGCATGTTTTTGGAATGTGGGAGGAAACCGGAGTACCCGGAGAAAACCCACGCATGCACAGGGAGAACATGCAAACTCCACACAGAGATGGCTGAGGATGGAATTGAACCCTGGTCTCCTAGCTGTGAGGTCTGCGCGCTAACCACTCGACCGCCGTGCAGCCGTTTCTGGAAGTTTATATTTATAAAAACGGCTAAAAAGGATACTATGCTAACATTAGCATGCAACACTAAGTTATTAATGCAGACACTAAGCGCTAAGTGACAGCATATGGCAGTGGTTCTCAATTGCAATGCTAGCAATGCTCAGATGCTAACTGCTACCATGCTAACACTATGCATAGAGCAATAATACATTTTTATTTGTGTAGCGCTTTTCAAGGTACTCAAAGACGCTTTATGGTAAGATAAAAACAGAATAAAACAAATAATAAACAGAGCAGAGAGGCACAATTAAAATACAACAACCAGAACTAAAAACAAAGCATAGCAGTAATGTGTAGAAAGTTAGACACATTAAAAAACCAATTGAATAGGTGGGTTTTGAGTTGTTTTTTTTAAGGTGGGAAGGTCAGAGCAAGCACGGAGTGGATAGGGCAAGGGCAGCAATGGAGAAAGCTCTGTCTCCCCAGGTTTGGAGCTTGGTCCTACAGGGAAATGCCAGGAGGTTGGAGTCTGAGGAGCCAATTGGACGTGAGGGATTGTGTGGATGGAGCAGGTCTGTGAGGTATGGAGGCATGAGATTGTGGAGAGCTTTGAAGGTAATCAGAAGGACTTTGAAATGGATACTTTGAGGGACAGGAAGCCAGTGAAGGTTTTGAAGGACAGGGGTAATGTGTTCACTGGAGTGGGTGGAGGTGAGGAGGCGGACAGCGGAGTTATAGAATATACTGTAATCTGTTGAGGATTTTGTATGTACCAGGAATGCTAAATGTCCTTATTGAGTTGTGGATCTTGACTTTGGGATGGTTTAAATTGCCTGAGAAATGTGGAAGCAGTAACAATTATGTTTTTAGAGAAAAGTGGGAATTTTGCATGAAGTGAAAATTTTTGTGATATGAAAAATAGGTTGCCTAAATGTCCTGAACGTGTTGAACAGTGTGATGTTGGAATGGCTTGAATAGTTTAAGTAAGGTGGTAGTCGAAATCAACTGATATGGTTTTACGGAAAACGACAATTTTGTGTAAAATGAAAAATAATGTCATCTGAAAAACAAGTAGCCTGAAAGTCCTGAACATGTTGAACATTATGATGTTTAATTAATAACTGCCGTCAAGTAGCATATTCTTAATTATTCTTAATTAGTGAATTAACGTCTCATTTAGACTAAGTTCTTTATTGTTGGTAAAAACAAGGTCAAAGCAGCTGACTGCAGGGCACATGGAGGTTAATAGGTCTCAAGGCTTTTTTCTACTCTTCCCTGAATGCAGTGACTGGCGTTTGAATCCGAGCCAGAGTTGCTTGCTGCGCTTTGCCATATTAAAACCCAACAGACTGTCCAATCAGACTCCCGGAGAAAATCATCAGGAAGGACGCACCAGAAGGAAATCCCTGCAGGCTTTTGGCCTATTACTGCTGATGAATTTGAGTGCTGATTCTCATTTATCTGGACATTGATTTGATTTCGTGTCGCATTACATCACAGCTGATTATTTGGATGCCCTAAGTCATGCAGTTAGTTGACTTTTGCTGTCTGAACTTTGCACCATCAGTAACATTTCAGATTGGATTTTTTAAATTTTGTTTGGACGAGTGGTTAGCCACACAGTCAGGAGATGGGGGTTCGATTCCCCGCTCAGGCATCTCTGTGTGGAGTTTGCATGTTCTCCCCGTGCATGCGTGGTTTTCTCCGCGGACTCCGGTTTCCTCCCACATTCCAAAAACATGCTAGGTTAATTGGTGACTCCAAATTGTCCATAGGTATGAATGTGAGTGTGAATGGTTGTTTGTCTATATGTGCCCTATGATTGGCTGACCAGTCCAAGGTGTACCCTGCCTCTTGCCCGAAGACTGCTGGGATAGACTCCAGCATACCCGCGACCCTCGTGAGGATAAGTGGTACAGAAAATGGATGGATGGACTTTATTATTGCATCTATGTCTTTTCTATACCTCTTTTTCCTCTGAAATTATGATTTTTTTCTTGTAATATTCCAACTATATTTTCCTAAAACTAGTTTAGCTATAATATATATATATATATATATATATATATATATATATATATATATATATATATATATATATATATATATATATATATATATATATAATATATAAAATAACTATTATTTGCTCATAACATTGCATTCTCGTCATATTGCAATTTTAGTCTGATAAAAGTCTTAACATTGATGCTATTTTACTATTTTTTTATCCCTTATCATGCCTTTGTAGTTAAAGACACCTCCTTCGGATGTTTACTTGAATGTTTTTTCAATCATCCCCATGATGCTGAAGGGTCGGCTTAACTGTACCATGAGTCCCATAAGAGTAAACAAATTCTGCTGCGTAGATTTATACATATGTAATGTCATAGGGCAAGAAGATACCGTGCCATAGCATCCAGTCTGACCCCAATAACAGCTGATCAGGTATAGTAATAATCCACAATGGTATTGCTTATCAAAGGGTCACTTATATGTGTCACTTTCAGCCTATATATAAATATTTTCTCGGGTTAAATCTCCATAATCACATGCTGTTGATTTGTATTCAATCCAATAGAAAACAATCAGCTCTATTTCCTGTAGTGGGAGAAAGTTTAGAGTTAGATTCGACTTTGGTGCTTTAACTAAAGGCATATGGGAACGGACTACTTAATTTCGTCATATGTCAAGACCTTTTTGTAGGTGTTTTCGATGCTGTTGTACTGGGAAGGGAAAGTGCAAATGATACCACAATCTTTCCACACTCAAGGGCTTCTTTTCCACGACTGACGGAGACTCCTCATTTAATTTAAATCACGCCGGTCTTCCTAAATCTGTCTCTCTAGCACCATATGGCCAATCACCAGCGTTTGTAGGCCAGATGGCCAATGGTAGAGACCCTTAATCAA
The DNA here is from genome assembly GCF_030265055.1 of Doryrhamphus excisus. Classification (NCBI taxonomy): domain Eukaryota; kingdom Metazoa; phylum Chordata; class Actinopteri; order Syngnathiformes; family Syngnathidae; genus Doryrhamphus; species Doryrhamphus excisus. The sequence goes on from NC_080471.1 coordinate 13,685,112, forward strand.
AAGCGGACTTAAGCCCAAGAAGACGACCATGAAGATTAGTCTGCTTGTCACCGGTTTGTAAAAACCTGGCAATAGAAAACGTAACCAGGAAGCTGTGGATGTTTAGATTAAGTGAAAGTGATTCTTTGTTTGACCTCTCCGGTTCAACTAAGGTCACCTTACCATGCCTCTATAGAAGGTACATCTCCCTGCATTGACATAGTATGACCATACTCAGGAGATCAAATCAATAAGAACGCAAACTACTGTACTGATGATCTCATGTCACTAGATTTACAATATTTTTTTCTATCATGTTTGACCCACAAATTCAAAAGTAAGGAGTGGGGGGAAAAACAGTGACAAGCTTTTCCCTAGTGGAAAAAAACAGAAATCTTCTTAGTCCAGAGCCTGATCTGTGGATGTGGCAGCAAGCCTGGAGGAGGATGAGCAGTCCTGCAACGCTTTGACTGTATAGCTTCATCAAAGTTGTACAACATTTATGTATCATTATAACTAGTCGCACTTTATTCATTGCAATTATTAGTGTTTTGTAGAAAATGTTAGCCATGCCAGGAAAAGGATTGATAATATGAATATGGATTTTTACATGACACCAATTCAGTCATTAGATTCCGTCCAAAGTCCACCCGCCTCGAGAGCATTAAAGGGACCCAGTGGACACCCCCTCCTCCCCCCCTTTTTTAGTCCCTCTAATTTAGTCCAATATACAAAGCTGGTCTTTGCAATCAAGGCATAAGTAAGCACTTGTATGAAGCAAGGGGCTTTAACGGTGTAATTAAAAGGTCTGAATGAGAGCCGGGTTGGCTTTGGGTACAAAGTCATAGTCTGAGATACAAGTGTCATATTAAAAAAAGGACAGTGAAGACAAATAAAAATGATATAGTGTATATATATCAGCTTGAATAACCAAGGCTCATTCATTCATTCATTTTCTACCGCTTATCCTCACGAGGGTCGCGGGGGTGCAGGAGCCTATCCCAGCTGTCTCCGGGCAAGAGGTGGTGTAATCCCTGGATTGGTCGCCAGCCAATCACAGGGCACATATAGACAAACAACCATTCACACTCACATTCATACCTATGGACAATTTGGAGTCGCCAATTAACATCCATGTTAAGCATGTTTTTGGAATGTGGGAGGAAACCAGAGTCCCCGGAGGATGGAATCAAACTCCGGTCTCCTAGGTGTGTGGCCTGTGCGTTGACCACTCGCCCCGCCATGCAGGTAACCAAGGCTCATTAATTGGTAATAAAATGTAAAATCTGAGGAAATTTATTTACATTAGAGTTAGGGAAGTGAGTGTCAAAAATGAGAGAAATATCCATATGGAAGCAAAGCCTTCCGTAAATATTGACAGGCAGCAGTAACAGAAGGCTATGTGCGTGTGTGTGTGTGAAAGATGTGACTTTGGCTGATCAGACTTTCGCAGTTCTTCAGTTTTAATTACACTAGTGATTGCAACACCCAGATTAAACCCAGCAATGACAAACTTGGGTGAGTGGGAATGTGCCGTGTGCATGTATACTTACTTTTTATATACCGTAAATTTCATCAAAAAGGCTCAAACTGTATTGTTGAATTTTTTCAAGCAGGTGATATTTTGAAACAGGGATTTTGGAGAAGTGATGAATTGTACGTTAATTGTGATTGATGCCCTACAAAACCCAAGAGACTCTTGCCCTCAATGCGATGTTTGTCCGCTGAGTGGCGCTAGACCAGCGACCAACACAACATTGGTCACGTGACTTGCCATGGTTTGCCCCGTCATGGCTGCCGACAGACGCATAGCTTAACTCTTTTTGACACAAAAACATCAACCGAAGCCCTATAAACAACACATTGAGCCACTGGGACAACCTAAAGAAGCCAACATGTCGGAGCGACGCCGTGCTTTGCCGTCGTGGATGTCAAAACATGACGAGGGAGTTAATAAGAAGCAGCCCTTGAAGACCACCAGGAAGAAGAAAGCCACACGGTAGCTTGAAGTTACACAAGTCTGCATTACCGCTTGTTTTAATTTTAACTGTTAATATTTTTTATCCAGGTTTGTTTTGTACTGTATGAACGAAAAAGAGATGGTGGAAGCTGCTGTCGCCTATCTGGGACACCAAAATGTGACTCACCTATCCGGCCAGCAGGTGGTGTAGTTTTCTCTTTTCTTGTATTGCTTTTGTTTCCGGAAGTTGTGAGCTGATACGCATACATACATTCTTTGTATACATTCTTCAATTGTACATAAATGAGCTGTGTCAAAAATTCTACACAAATAAATGAGTAGCTCTTGGCACATGAATTTATATATATATATGTATATATATATATATATATATGTATATATATATGTATATATATATATATATATATATATATATATATATATATATGACTGTTTTGTATTTGCTAGTGTTTCTGCACCTCTCAGTATGAAGCATACACCACAACCTCACTAATAAAGAAATGTTATTCATTTTGTGAATGACACTTACCAGACCTTCTCATACAGATTGAAGACAAAATGGAGGATGCAGCCGGTAAGAAGCGTGGGAAAACGGCTTCCTTGTTGAAAAGGCGAGTGAAGCCAGTCACAGAGGCTGTAGAGGACGCCTGTGAAGATGTGTCCTGTACGTCAGAGACAGACCTGGACATCACCAAGATGGAGACATTGCCTTACGCCACAAGCACACAGGAGCAGGAAGAACGTGAGGGTCAGATGTCACCAGCAGCAGTCGGTTGTCTCTGGAAGGATGGACAGCAGAGGGAGAAGGAGCATTTGACTGATAGTAAAGACAAGGACGACGCCATGTGTCTTGTTCGAGAAATTTTTTTCTCTTGATAATGGACGCTGTAACTTGTATTGTTCTAAAAGTTGTCTATGTATCTTTTTCTGATTAAGAATGATCCTGTTATTTACCCTCTATTGGAAATGTATTTTATCCACTGTTTACATGCAGCATACCCCACATAAATACACACAAAATGTGAAATTCCACGTTGAGGGGCATCTCTCCACAAAAATGTCTGTTTTGGTGTGTCGTAGGTTTTGAACTGATTCACTTATAGCCTTAACTGTATCATATTATTTTATTTGTAGTTTGCAGTGATTAAACCTGCACTTCTAAGTAAAATAAGCCAAACAATAGTGTCATCCCAGTATGATACAAAGCAGAGCGAGGTGAAGCGAGGTGTATGCAAAGACCGAACCTTCGTGAACTCAGCACTCGTCATCAAACGATATCAGTCAGCTGATCGGCATTTACTTCTGGTGAATGAACTTCAGTAACAGTTTTAATCAAAATTAAAACTAATATTTACACGAACACCTTCTGACTTGGGTAAATAGAAGATTCGACAAGACTTAAGTCCTTGGGAGCGCGCGTTAGGAAGAGGGAGGCCCGCCCCTGAGGAGGGTGCGCTTTTTGTTTTTGGACTCACACGCGCGACAGAGGGAGTCCGTGTCTTCACCATCGTCGGGCTGCAAGCGTCCTTCAAGGTGGGTCACACACGTGGGAGACTGATGTATCTTTACTTAACATAACGTCATATCACCACGTTGTAATGCAGAGTTAATTTTTTAAGTTGAAAGAGAGGTCTGGGCTGTGCCACTTCACTGTGTTTGTTTTTCAACTCATGAATGCGTTTGTATTGTCTTTGAATATTTTTTAGTGTTGTGGTGATATGTTGTGTTGAGCTGCATGACAACAATGCGGTTATTGTTGGTTCTGTAGTTTGTATTGTAAGAAATATATACCTTGCTGCTTGTTTTTTGGCCTTTTCTATTGAGTTGTGGACTCCTATAGAGCAGCTACACACAATAACCCGCACAGAAAACTTTCTAGGTGTAACAGAATCTGCACCTATTCCAGCTGTATTTCCTAGTTTTTCCAAAACAGTCTGTTTTGGAAAGAAACTATTCCACCCATGGCCCACTTCCAAGTGGAAATTCATTTCTGTGCCATCTTCACATTTTTTATTTTTGGATAACTCCTCAATTGCATCTGTCAGTGCCCCACTAGGTACAACGCATGCAGATCTTGAGGGATTGTCTTGGTTGACACGTCTCTTCAACATTGTGTGGAAGTGGAGAACAGTATCTCTGGATTGGAAGACCAAGGTGGTCCCCCTTTTCAAGAGGGGTGACTGAAAGTTGTGTTCCAAATGAAGGGGATCACACTCCTCACTCTCCCTGGGAAAGTCTATTCCAGAGTCCTGGAGACAAGGGTTAGTCAAATTGTGGCTATAATTGTGGAATACTGGACCAGTTCTGTACTACTGGAGGGTAGAGCAAGAGACTGGTTTGCATTGCCAGCAGTAAGTAGAGCATGTTCCTGGTAAACGTTGGCCTCTGCCAAAACTGTCCTTCATTACGATTCTGTTCATCTGTTTTACGGACAGAATTTCTAGGCACAGGCAAGCTGTCGAGGGGGCCCGGTTTGAGGGCCTTAAAATTTCATCTCTTCTATTTGCAGACAATGTGGTCCTGATGGCCTCATCAGGCTGTGACCTTCTGCATTTACTGGGGTGGTTTGCATGCGAGTGTGAAGCTTCCAAGATGAGACTTTGTCCAAATCTGTGGCCATGGTTCTCAGTCAGTTGCACCCTCCGAGTTGGGTGTGAAGTCTTGCCCAAGGTGGAGGGGTTCAATTATCTTTGGATCTTGTTTATGAGTAAAAGAAGATTGGAATGCAAGGTCAACAGGCAGATTGGCGCAGCATCTACAGTAATGCTGTAGGCTTGGGAGGACCATAGTGTTCTTCTGGTGGAACTGCAAGAGATGGCCGGGGACCGGGAAGTCTGTCCTTGCCTACTGAGACTGCTGTTCCTCTAGCACGAACTGGATGGATGGAATTAAATCCAAATTGTTGCTGACATCTTACCATGGTGTTTAATGTTGGGCAGAAGGCAGTTAGCAAATTTCACTTAAACGTCAAATGTGAGCATTACTGAAAACCATAATTTTTTTTTTGGATGAGACAGTTTTCTTTGTGAGGCTAGTAAAAAGTACAGTACAGTTGGGGAGGCACTAATCACTTACATAGGCAACATACAAGACTAAGAACAGTACACTAAATGGTTATAATTATCTAATATGATTAACATGAACACAACAGAAGTCACACCTACTTTTTTCTCAGCAACGTGGGGTATATGGCTTTGCTGCACTGCACAGCAGAGAAAGACAGGGAGAAACATCAGGAGTACACCCAAGACAACATTTGATGCCCTGAAAATTACAAAAAGCACAATATGAAGTAAATGTAAACATTGAAACAGGTTTTTGCTTCCTCACTATGTGGCTAGGACAAATTTTATCCAAGGGGAGACTTAGAGCAGCAACAAAATGGAGTGCTACAGCAAAATGGAGACTGTAGAATATAATACTGCCCAGTCGAGACCTATGACACTGTCAAAACCAATAGTAGCTGGTTTTGACAATATAAAAATGTCAATAGTGAGTATGTACAGCGCAGGGGGAATGTGGCATAGGTTGTTCTTTTAGTTTATAAGGTGGACTGGATTCAACTTTGATCATTTTTGGTCTGAAGATGTCAAAAACCACCTTTTTTTTCTCTCCACAGATTCATCATGGGAAACAAGTTTATCCGGAAGCGAGAGTCTCCAGTCGGCAGTGTTGGTCCAGTCCAGAAGCCAGCGGAGGACCAAAAGACGACACAAATGGGAGCTTCTGATGTGACGCCAGCTCAGGAGACGATGCCAGCAGAGAAACTGGATGTGGTGGTTGGGAAGGAAGTAGCAGAGGAGCCATGTCTGTCTGATGAAAAGTGTGTCTCCAAGCTAGAAGCAACCCCAGAACCGTATTCTGAACCCAATCCAGAGGCGTGTGTTGTTGATCCGGCACCAGTCACAGAGGGAAAGAATGATCTATCATCAGTGTCTTCATCCCCTTCCATTGAGCTGAACACCCCGGATGGCACTCCCAATCCATACCAAACTCCCACAGAGGTCCTAGTGAACAACGGATCTCAAGACGATGCAGCAGCTACTTTGGAACCGGAAAAGCCTGAAGAGGAACCAGAGCCAGCTGTAGATCCAGTCGAGGTTGTGGGTGCAGGGGATATGAAGCAGCGAGAGGAAAGCATCGGTGAATCCCTGAAGAAGTTGTCTCTGAACGCAGGAGCCGAGCTAGACCTCATTGATGACACTCCCATAGACACAAGCAGCAACACCATTCCGGTTATGTGAACCCCTTTGTTTGGTTCTTTCCTCTTTTTCCTCATTTCGGAGTTGCCACAGCTGAAGATCTGCATACTGATTTTTACCTTATTGGCCTTAATCCTCAAGGACACTAATATTGTTGTTGGTTTTATGTCACTACAAAGGTAAATCACTTCAACTTGTGTTTTCTATGCTGGTATTGGGGAGTGCAAATTTGGATAGAAAAGAGATGGGCAATGTAACCAAGTCACCATATTTTCCATAAAGACACTGTAAGGTCTTGTGGATTTCCAATCGAAATAAAAGTATTATTCACTCTATGTGCTTTTGTGGCAAAGGATGTCCATGATGAGAGGAAAGTGCGTGTGGATGACTACAATGTGCATGGCTGAGCGTGAAGATTGCACATGTGGAAATGAAATTCCAGCGCAGATCATGTAAGAGGCAGTGCCTTCTCACAGTCACAGGGGATGGGGGGGAAAGGGGGAGGGAGGCACATTCTTTCCAGCGGAAGTAGGGTTTTTGGGGGGCCTGTGGGTCAAAAGTCCTCAAGTTTGATTGTCTTGGCCCATGAGAAACCCACTGCCTCGCAGACCAGTTTAACAAATTAGTCACTGGCTGCGTATGAGCAGCCACCATCATCTCAGACTAAGCTTGACGGGAATGAAAAAGTCCCCTTCAGTCGTGCAACCAAAGTGTATGGCTTGCGTCACTTCTTTGTTCCACTTTTCCACCCAAGAAAACACGCACCTATATCCCCAGTTACACCCACAGCTAATTGCAACGTCATCCAGTCTCTTCAGACTGGGAGAGACTCATTTCATCAATCAAAAATTCAAAATTGTAATGTGTTCTTAGGAGATGCTCGCCAAGAACTCACAAGCAGCATGAGTAATGTTTCCAAGTTGTGATTCCTGCCATTGCACAGTTCCACAAACACAACCTCTGGACTTGTGCCCTTAATGTCTTGTTGATTTCCTGCCTCTTGTCTGTGGCCAGAGAGAAAACAGCATGCTTGCATTTAACATTTTTGCATACACAAATGTAAATGCTGAACTATTATTAAACATTAATAAACAGTATACCTTCAATGGATGAACATTACTCAACCCACAGCCATTATTTTACTGTATTTTATAGTCATTTTCTGTGGCTTGTAAATCTGTACTGCAATACGAACTATACTATACACTGGCCACCATTAACTACACCAAAGATTCGTATGCATGATAACCCGCACAGAAGGCTTTCTAGATCTTCCAGAATCTGCACCTATTCCAGCTGTATTTCTTTGGATTTCGTGCTTCCCCCCAAAACCGTCTGTTTTAATTTATTCCAACCACAGCCCGTCTCCAGGAACGCTCACTCCGCTACGGTTGGTCGCACTCCCAAGTGCCCCAAGGATTCCCAAGGACTTCCGGTGTTGTGCCGATAGCTGCCAAACCCAACTTCATAGGAGTTGATAAACGGTGTAGGAGTTGATAGTAAACGGCAATTAATCTTTTTAAAATGTCCACTTTTAACAAACAACCATGTGCATTATAGCTTTAGGCTTTCTACAGCATCCGTAACGTGTCTTGTGGTCATTACATACTTTTTTGCGGGACTACCAGTGTTTAAACAAACTCTGGTAGACCCACTGATTGTGGTGGGAAAGAGTTTGGAGGGCAGAGAGCTTATCTGGCTTACAGCTACACCCATATAAGGAAGTCACAAGGAATCACAAAGAGGCAGTTTTACCATGCCTTCTGAAACCGAGCATTTCAAGCCATTCCAAACTTGTTTCAGGGCTCACTTCCAAATGACCAAACCTTGTTATCTGAAACTTTGGCAACTACATTTTAAGCTCAGAAAAGTGTAAAAAAAACACAATAGGTCTCCTTTCAGACATTGTGGTGATTTCTTTAAACTATTCAAACACAGAACTGTGACGACTTACTGAAAGTTTACTATCAGACCTACCCAAAATGTGGTACTGTTGGTCCTCACAAAAAGTCCAAGGTTTCTGGGAAAGATATCAACAGTTACTTCATATAGTCCCCAATATTAAAGAGGCATCACATGAATACCTCAAATGTGGGTGTTAACACGTTTAAACACTGAGGACCCAAAGCTCAGTTTTATTATTGAAAACAAACACTATCAACAGTGACTGCCCAATTAAAAAGTGCAGCAGAACAAGTTTTTACACTGTACCTCACAACCAAATACTATAACAGCACAAGTATAGAACTGAAGGCCTTGTAGTTAAACAGTGAATATTAAGGCTGAGAAAAAGGATAGAATGAGATTGTTGGCCCTGGACTGTACACCACCAGCAGCATCCTGTGGCTTTACTTGTCTAAAGGCAGAAAAAACAAGGGAATTAGTTGCACATCTATGAATGCGGTCATCAAAATAATTTGTAGCCTAAGTATCTTTGTAGGTTATCTGTGATACCATACAGTGTTGGAAGACATGCAGACATTTACCAGTCGGTGTAGCATGCATTGCAAACAAAGATTTTTGTAAAATAGGCTTGAGTTTCGCAATCCTGCTCAACTGTTGTTGGGAGAAGAGGAAGGTTTTCACAAAACAGGAGGTGGGCAAATTGGAACTTGTTTGATGAGGAGGGATACTGAAATCACTTTTGAAACCTTTTATGCCCACTGGATGAGCTGCGACATGGCCTTCATGATCTAATCAAGGGCAAACTGTTCTCAATTTCCTCCCCGGCCTCTTTGTAGGGTAGAAAGAACGCAACTGTCTTGCATATACTGTATGTGTCATTTGGCTGCACAAAGAGTGGAAAAATATACACAGCGCAAGTAAATGTATAACATATAGTATAACATATATAAGAGTATAACATCAAGTGTGGGAATAATCTGCAAAGTATTTGAAAGTACAAATAACATTTAATCTCAGAAGAACCCAGTAAGCATGCTGTGGCACCATTTGAATCAGCAAATCTGGCACAGAATGTGGAGTTAAAGCAAATAATGACACATACGGTATATCAGTAGGCACAACTGCGGTGCCCCCCCACCCACACACAATGACTCTCACAGGAAAAAAACACAAATTGGTAAAGGGCTACAGTGATAGTTGACTTTCTGGAGCTTATTCCCATCTCCCCACTGCATCTCTGGAGCTGAACCACAGTGATCGTTGGGTTCTTCTGTACCTCTCTCACCAATGCTCTTCTCCCATGATTGCTCAGTTTGGCTAGACAGCCAGGTTTAGGAATAGTTCTGGTTGCCCTGAATGTGTAACAGTAAAGTCTTTCATACAACTGTGCAGCTCTGAACCAGCACTGGCCTGTATTGTGACAACACTGGCTGCAGTTCAAACATTCTTTCTTGCTGTTTGGTTTTTACTTTGTCTGCTCCCAGCAAACACACACACACATTAATCTATCCAATGGGAATATACACATACTGTACACTGAGGAGCTTCTCATGCAAGCCAAGCTGAGATTGTGGAGTGGTACATTAAATAATAAAGGCTCCTTATGTTGTGCAATATGTTTGTACTATTTGGTTGGCGAGTGTGCACTGGATACACTGTGACATTAATAAGGCTGCTAAATACGTACCCATCCTGCTCAAGTTTCTTCTTATTGGCGTCAATGTAATCCCTATAAGGGTAACATTTAGGACCCACAAATTAAATATTTGCAGAATAACGGACAATCTTAGTGACTAATGGTTTCAACACTACACATTGTGGTAATCAATCACTCACTTTCTGTGTAATTCTTACCGTTATACCTCTTCCAGCCGCATCTTGGCAGCGAGTACTTGGCTCCTCTGTAGGTGGGAGTCAGGCTGATATCTTGTTAAAATGGGGAGAAAGCAGAATTAAAGAAGACAGGAATGTGCATTTCTAGGGACAAAGTGAATGTGTGGTGCATGGATGGAAGAATACATGATGCATTTTGGTCCAGATGTGGATACATGAACAAGGAATAATGCATGAATGATGATTTACTTTCAATAAAGTTCAAACAAGAAATCTTCCCTGGCCCCCGGTTTGCACGGCTCTCCAGTGTTACTGGCTCTCTCTCAGGTTTTAGGTCAGTCGGATCCACTATGTCGTTTTTGTTGTTCTGTCTCCCAGACAGAGAGCTGTGGTGATTGGCCCTGAAGCGCTCTGTGGCCTTGAGGAGAGCCCTGTGCATGTCACAGTTTTGATGGCAGGACAACAGGAGGGACGAAAAATTACGACTGGTTACTCTCTCAAAAGGTAGCACACAACCTGCCAGTGAAGAGAGAAACATTGAATTACCTTTGAAAAATATGTATACATGTATACGTTTTCTTACCTGCGCATCTTTCATTACAGCGGGTTTGTTCTTCCTCTGGGAGTTCCTTCCCAAGCCTGTCACTGTCCTGCAACTCTTGAGATTACAAATATGTCATTTAAAAAAAACTCAGCAAATCTTAACATTATGTATAATACAAATGTCTTACTTTCTCCATCACTGCATTTAACTGTTCCTGCTACATTTTGTTCTTGGGACGCTGCATGTTTCAATGGATGACTAAAACAAAAAAAAAGAACATAAATGTCATTTCCCAACTGTGTAAATCAAAACTGAGTAGAAGTATTTTTGTAACAGATTAGATTAGATTGGTGAAGTTAATGAAGAGTCTTGCCTAACCTGTTTTCTGCATCTACATCTCTGTCTCCCTCCTGTGGCCGTCCACGGGAAGGCACGAGGGATCCAGTTCCCTTGCACACTGAGCACTGAATTTCCACTTTGCTTGTTTCAGCCTTTTCTTTTGTAGTTCTTACACAGAAACTCACACTCTTCATTTTAATGCCTTCTTCCTCCTTCATAGCATTCACGCCATTCAGCATTTTTAAAACACCAAAAGTGGGAGGAAATGGTGTAAAATGGTCTGCATGCTGCAATCGTGTGGCTGGAGGGGGAGAAAGATGGTCCAACTCTTCTTCTGTGACAACCTGGTCATCTTTTTGTTGTTGTTGCGCTGTCCCACCAGGCATTCCCAAGGACATGACTACATGGATAGACAAACAGATCTCACTCGTCAACAATTAATTAATTTAATACCAATATGACTATACAGTAAGAATATGACAATTTCGACTTACTGGCCTGTTTGCAGGTCTGCAATATGAACGTTGCAGCCTTCCTGACCTCCTCACTGGTGTTTTCTGCAAGAAGAGTGATGATGAGAGGCAGGCCTCCGCACTGCACCAACTGAGACTGGTGCTCCTCTGTGAACAAGCAAAGAAACAAGTCCATTTGCAGCGCTCTGTTACAAGCAGAAAACGACCAATCTTGTTTAGGTTTTGAAAACAAACCCACAAAGCACCCTTACATAAACCATGAAAACTGTAATATGTATATCAGGGCACTATGGTGACGTCCCTGAATTTTACACACAGAAAAAAAGGCAGAAGGTTGATGGTTGATGAAATGGTTGCTGAAAAAAATTGTGGCCTATAGTCAATGTCCTGACCTGAATGACGAAAGGCGGTTCATGCTCGAAAACCCTCCAATGTGTCTGAATTACAACAATTGTGCCAAATGACACACAGCCCTTGTCTACCTGAATCTTATACACAATAGTTGTTAATAGTTGTTAGTAATCCCTATATATGGGTTTAAATAAAACATATACAAACATAAGTAATGCTGGATTCAGTCCTGATACAGCAAATGCATTGCTGGAGAAGCATTATTAGCAGTGTGCTTCTTTTGCATGACTAAAATACGTAATGCAGATTTTCAGATGTTCCTACCAGAAGCCTCGGTGCAGTGACCCAGCATGACGAGTACCGTGAGCCTGTCTTCGCAGTCCAGGTTTGGGACAGCCAGCAGGGTGAAGAGATGACATACTACACCATACTGGGCCAAACCTGAAGCCAGGGTTGCTGCAAGAAATAGTGGAGTATCAGACAGCTTTCAGGGGAAATGTAAGTGAATGTACAAGGGAGGTAAATACTCACAGTTATCAGCAACACAAGCCGAGAGGGTCTTGGCTATCGTTACTGAAAGGTGAAAAGACGAAGTGCTTGTTTCGGATTCAGAGGTCAGTTGGATCAGTGCGTAAATGAGAGTTTCCAACACCCCAGAAGTGGCAAAATGTTCCTGAACATATGCTACAAACACAAAGGACACAGTGGAAAGTAAATAAAATTATGGATCCTGTTAAATGACATCTTCTATTTACCATTGTTAGCAACTGTCATTGCAATGAAGGAGCAAAGGTGGTGAAAGACCTCAGCGCAGGGCAAAGAGATCAGATGAAGCCACTTTTTTATGTCGGGAAAGGACGACACGCAGATACTCTGGGCTAGGTCTGAAATTTGTGAACAGTTAGAAGCTGTTAGTTCACATTAACAAAAAGCGATAACGCTTTTCAGTCAAGCAGAATGACATTAGCCCAGGGGTGGGCAAACTACGGCCCGGGGGCCACATGCGGCCCACCAAGCGTTTGAATCCGGCCCGCCAGTTGCTTTCTAAGTAACGTCAACTTTTAACATACAAACTGGCAACATGACTTGCAAGTCGGATGTCTGATTTAATAAAAAAATAAACAACAAAACTGTAAAATTAAATGACATAGTTTGATGTGGTGTGATGTTTAAAGTGCTCCTAAAAAAGGGACATACAACTGATATAGGATAACACTTTTACAGATAAAATTAGACAAATAATTCAAGGAAAATGATAAGCATAAAATAGTGTGTGTGTGTTAAATATATGTTCTGGCCCCCCAGACAATTTTGTTAACTCAATGCGGCCCTCGAGTCCAAATATTTGCCCACCCCTGCATTAGCCTATGCATCTTTATGCATGCCCTGCAAACAAAAGTCACAACAAATTATAGTGTTGTTTTATGCAATGAAACACGGAACTACATATCCGGAAGTCCTCGGAAGCGTTTGGGAATGTGACCAATCACAGCACAGTGGGCAGAATCTGGAAGAGCTAGAAAGCAACGCAATAAAAAGCACAGAAAATCAGCATAATAGGTCCCTTTTAATCAGGGGTCTCAAACACGCGGCCCGCGGGCCAAATGTGGTCCGCAGGACACTAGTTTGAGGGCCCCGCCGTGATATGAAAGTTTAATGTTAGTGCGGCCAGCGCAAGGTTGATATGGATGCTGTATCGTATCATGTACCCAGAAAAAATTATTACGTTTGATTAATGTTCATGTTAAAGGTTAAATAACTTTTAATAGTTACCCTCCCTATCCGTGTGGAAGTGGTAAGTTTTTAAGTTCTATTTAAGTTTAAAGGAAATGACTTGAAGGCTACCGTTTAGGTCGCTAGCTCTCTAGTTTGCGAGTTAGCGTGTGTCTCAAGACCCTGCAGTTGCGCAATGTGTTGTAAATAAAAAGAGTATAAATGTGACTACAGTCGTGTTTTGTCATGTCTACAGGGCTCTAATAATGCTTTGTTAATTTTAATCTGAACAAAATAATTTGTCTACCCACCAACTATATGTGGTTTCTTAAGTTTTTATTATTTGCCGTTTTATTATTATTATATTTATTTATTACTGATTGATTGATTTTCTTTCTTGATTTGTTCATTTATTTTTCATCTCATTTTGTGCAGAAAAATAAAAATTAAGATATTTGAGAACAGTGGAATGTTTTATCAGAGCTTTTATTGTCGAAAATCGAAACCAAAGCACTGAAAAAGTTTGTATATTTTTCTGTTTTTCATAAATGCGTTTTTTTGTTTTTTTTTGGAAAACCTGATGCGGCCCAGTCTTGCCCAGACCCTAGCTCCAGTGGCCCCCAGGTAAATTGAGTTTGAGACCCCTGCCTTTAATAATTGCTGTTTTGTTACGCTGGTGTATGAAATACTTTGTAGGTAATACAGTGTGAAGCAAGTCAAGTACTCCATGTGTCCTGACGCCCGTGAGTAAAAATTTGGACAGTGACAACTGGACCTAAACAGTGATGCTAATTCTCACATAATCTGAACGAGTTCTTTTTTGTTCAACATTCTTAGAAAAATGAACATATTCTTTTGAACTCGTTTAATAGAGTGATGTAAAAACTACTCATATTGTTTACAAAGGAAACTATGTCATGAAACTACTATGTCATAGTAAGTTTGATGGTGTTTGAGGTTCCGCTGTATTTTGCTAGCATTACCATTCTGAGGGTTGTTGACACATCCACAGAGGGCACTTGACACTGACACCCATAAACGTAGGTTGTGTGCAGTGTTGACGTCTCTTGGAGAGTCTTGGTTTGAGACAGGGAACGTGGAGCTGCAGAGATATAAACTAAAAGACTTACTTATCTGCAAAACACTGTGGTACTAGTGGTTCTTTGTGCAGATGCAAATACCTGAAGAGGTCCAGTAGAATTTCTATACATCCAGTGGTTTGGGCTAAAGTCTGTCCTGCTTCTACAGGACACACTGTCATTTATGAGGCTGCGAATGACTTGACAATGAATAGTGAGCGAACTGCCTTGCTCTTACTGTTGCTGGCTACCAACACGGACAGAAGATAGATAGATACACTCTTTTGTTTCAGTGAGGTGTTTTCTTCCATTATGTATCCGCCAAGGTCCATGAACGTCTCTTTTCGACACAGAAAGTTCTTGCAGTACACTTCCAGATGAAGAAGATGGCAGATGACATCATTACAAGACAATAAATAGATAACATTTTGGAAGACCCACTAGTTGTGGTCAAGTAAAAACAAACAAAACAGGAAACTGTTTATGAAAATTATCATGATTAAAACAAGAGAGGAAAGTGGAAATCATCTGCATTGGAGATTATTTCACTGTTTGGTGATATAAAATACTTCCACAAATGTGGAAACAGTAAACATGTAGTACGCACCATTGGCTTCTGCTAGTGTGCCCAGTGTAAAAAGCGCCATCACCCTCACATCTGAATGAATTATACCGGATTTGGAGAGGCTGTACAAAAATGCCACACCTCCAATTTCTCTCAGCAGGTCCACATTGTCCTCTGAAATCATAGAAATGTTAAATATAAGAGAATCATTTAAAAGCAATGGACTATGTGATTGATGCGGGAGATGTTTGAGGATGCATATTTGTACTACTGTATACCTGCCAATTATGCTTTATTCTCACCTCTCTTCTCACATATGGAGTTAATGGTGATAAGAGCTTGCTTCTGCAAATCAGGACAATTCATCTGGAACTTGACACACTCCAGTAGCAAACTGAGATCTGTTTTTGTGGCTGAAATGAAAAGCATAAAATCAAGGAGTTGTACCTTCAAGACACATAAGCAGAGGTGGGGCGTGCCAACAGGCAAACCAAGCATTTGCCTTGGGCCCCAAGTTTAGGGGGCCCCTGAAGGACCTGGTATACAAATGATTTGTACAATGATACAATGATTTGTATACAAAGTATACAAATCAAATGTCCCAGAAATTGTGTGCAAAAAATGTTTTTGTTCGGTGTGCATGGATGGGGTGGGGGGCCACATGAATTTCTTGCTTTCAGTCCCCCCAAGTACCCTTGCCCCCGCCAATGCAGATAAGCAGCTGCTTATTGTTCACATTTTACTCACCATTGCGGTTGTTGGTGTCCATTTCTTCCAGTAGTTTGAACTCCCACAGACAAGGCACTGTCATTATTGACAAAAGTTAATTCAAGTCAATGAAGCACTGCTAGCAAGACAGCTAAAGCAAAGCCAGTTAAGTGGACATAACAAGTGTACAAGTACCAGTTATTGACATAATGATATAATTATCCACGGTATAAATACGGTATAAATAGCCACAAGTTGCTATTTAAATAAAAAAAAACAATTAAAGTATGTCAATCAATACTATAACTGTCAAACATCTACAATGCTAAAGTCACTATAGCATAGCTAGCTAACCTGAAGGGCACGGAATAAACTGGGGAAGATGTTTACTTTAAAACAGTCCAAACGTTAAACTTAACTTCATTATCACTGTTTCTGTTAAACTAGAAGGCCAAGTTCTAAATGTAATTATTAACCTTGCACTGGAGTGTAGTTGCGCCACCGCCAGAGTAAAAAACCTTAGTGGTCATTTGATTTCAATCACTGACACACAGTGCACTAGGAAATAAAGGCCGTCCTTCTTTCGGGGCTGTTTGACTTTTTTTACATTGACAAGTTAACTCTTATTACTTTTTTTTAATATCCACTCATTGATTAAAGCAAAAATTGCTCTGGTATCCATTATTCCGACGAATTACAGTACAGTAATTGAAAAACAAAGATCGTCTATTCCAACATGTCAGGAAATGCAACGACCTACCTCCTGATTAGCTTCGTCACCGCTGACGCCGCGTGAAACGTCATTGACATGAGCCCATCTTTGATTTTAGCCCATTCAATACTTTATTAAGGTTGGGTAATAACTTGTCTTGTAGTTGTCTTTTTATTCAGGTATACATTACGCGATCGCCATAATAGCAGCGTGTACTGTTATTACGCTCTTGTTGTGTTTACAAATAACTAATTTCACGGTTACATCGGGGCTAGCCAGCTAGCATCGTGACGTTAGCTCATACGAGATAGCGGCTTGCCAATGTAAACATCATTTAACCTTTCCTCTATTTACGTAAACTTGCTTAAATAAACATAGCGCTGGTGACCTAGTCTCCTCACTTATGCCATTGTTTGGATTCTCTGTCCACAGGTGTACAAGTGGATAGATCAGTTAAAAAAATAGTTAGACGTTATTATAGAAATGTGGAGGCGTTTGTACGCCAGCATCCTTCAACGAGCGTCCAAAGGCACCGACTTCTTCAATGCACCACAGGTTATTGTTTTGTCTTTTTGGCTTCATTTAAGTA
The DNA here is from genome assembly GCF_030265055.1 of Doryrhamphus excisus. Taxonomy (NCBI): domain Eukaryota; kingdom Metazoa; phylum Chordata; class Actinopteri; order Syngnathiformes; family Syngnathidae; genus Doryrhamphus; species Doryrhamphus excisus. Next base: position 13,702,085 of record NC_080471.1, read on the forward strand.
GAATAGTAAAGAAAGTTGTATATTTGTGTTTCTCAGTGTCCCCCCCTTGAAGTATTCCATCCTTCGCCTCACCTGCAACCTGGACAGCAGCTTCACACACACACGTTGGGAATCCAACCTGGACGCTGTCTCTCAACACATCAGGATTTTGACTTTCAACTCAGCAGAATTCAGATTAACAGCATTCTGCGATCAAATGAGCAGGTAATACACTGTGTCCCACTGCTAATGTACTCTGTCAAAAATACTACAGTATAATATAATTGATAAAGGTAAAACCACAGTTTGCAATTTAGAGCATTGGTGCAAATGTACACTCAGACCACATAATTGGATTATCCAGTGCATCTACTACTACATGTATCATCTGTTGCAGAGTGTAAGTATACCTGAATTTGATGGAAGGGGCGTAAGGCTGGTGAAAAAGTTTGAGAGCAACCACTTAGCTGCCAACACCCCTAATGAGGATCGACGCAGCGCAGCCATCTGTTTGCAGGTATTTATGAATTTCATCCATGGCAAATGCCATCTTCCTGTCGTTTTCTCAGTGTAAATCTTCTCTTCCCAGGCGAAAGGCATGCTCTTCGGCGTGTTCGACGGCCACGGTGGCTGGGCGTGTGCGCAGGCTGTCAGCGAGCGCTTGCTGTACTACATCACCATCGCCATGATGCCCAAGAGCAGCCTGGAGGAGCTGGAGGTGTGCATGGAGCATGGCAGGCCCGTTCCACCGATACTGCAGTGGTATAAACACCATGCAGATTTTAACTACCGGGACTCTGCGTCACTCTACATTGATCATCTCAGAGTATTCTGGCAGGAGTTGCTAAACGAGGAACACGGGGAAGGCATGTGGTATGTGGTCAGCATCTCTTTAATACGGGCATTTATGTGGCGGTTACCCACCCCCATCCAACAGATATTATGAAATTTGTGGCAATTGGCATCCACTTTGCAATGCCATCACTTCATGATATACTACCTTTTCAGTTATGTTTGTGAACTTTGTGATATACCTCTTATAGATTGTCAATTTGTCCCAGCCGAAGTCTCTAGTGAGTATACTGTATAGTGCAATGTTTTTTTTCCCCCCCCCAGTCCTTCAGATGCCATGCATTACGCCTTCAGACGTCTTGATGCTGACATCTCCTTAGAGGCTCAGGTTCCTTTGTCCTGTGACCTGATGAGAAGCACAGCCATACAGGTATCATAATAATGTCTATGTTTTTGTCCAGTGACCAGCTGGATCACAATAACGACCGTCTCGACTAATTTTAAGTGCATAGTAAATCTATACTATTACAAAAGCTCTATACTGACTACTGTCAGTGAAAATATATTTTTTTCGGTGGGTGGAAGCGGGGCTGGTAGCATACACAAAGAGTACAGATGAGTGTAACGCAGAACAAATTAAATGAGCGGATTGTCATATTTTTTTTCCATTGCATTTTTCTTAAATGTGATGTTAAAATCATCTTGCCTCATAGACTCTTGTGTCGTCTTGTAACACCCGTGCTAACTAATCTAAAGTTTCATGTCCGAGTTTTGTTCCTTGAGGATAAAAACTGATCGCTTGTTCAAATGTGTGATTTTTGTCTCCAGGTTGCGTTTGCTGGCTCCACAGCCTGTGTGGCTCACATTGGGCCGGATGGGATCCACGTGGCGAATGCCGGTGACTGCAGAGCTGTTTTAGGTGTTCAGGAGGCTGACGGCTCGTGGAGTGCCATGCCCCTTTCCCAAGACCACAACTTCCAGAACCGGGCTGAAGTAGAGCGGATCAGGGGCCAACACCCATCCTCAGAGAGGGACACCGTAATCACAGATGAGAGACTTCTTGGAGTGAGTGGATGTCCGAGCAGTGTGATGTATACAGCATGTACATATACAGCATGTCAAGATTGTTATTTTGTGTCTTCAGGTTTTGATGCCCTTGCGTGCATTTGGTGATGTGAGGTTCAAGTGGAGCCACGAGTTGCAACAGAGCATCTTAGATGGCCTGGAATCCAGAGTGGACCTGGAATCACTCAACTTGTACCACTACACTCTGCCCAATTATTTAACGCCACCCTATCTTGATGCGGTCCCGGAGGTCACGTATCACAAAGTGAGACCACAGGACCGTTTCCTTATCCTCGGGACGGATGGCCTGTGGGATGAACTGGGGAATGATGAGGCTGTGAGGCTCATTGGCGAGCACCTGAGCGGCATTCATGTAAAGGTGGGGTTCCAGCATGTCAACAAATCAGCCAAAAGACAAACCAACAGCTAAAAACACCCAATACTAAGATGACATTTTCGTGATACAATGTCATTGATACACTAACTGTGTCAACATGGGGAACCACAAGTTTGGCCTTGGATGAATTGCTGGTTGCTTTCATATATTACAATCCATTAATCATCTGTTGCTTCATAACAGCAAGCACCAGAACCTATCCTCATTTAGATGATGTTCAAATCCAACACGTCCTCCCTTCTTTTCACCCCAGGCGCCGGTCTCTCAGTTGGAGCGGCAGCTGAAACTCGGTCAGATGCACGAACTCCTGCTCAAACGTCAGGCCCGCGCCTCACCCGCCACAGACTCCAATGCCGCCACACACCTCATCAGACATGCGCTGGGCACAGGCGAGTACGGCGAACTGTGCCAAGAGAGATTGGCGTCCATGCTCGCCCTGCCGGAGGACCTGGCCCGCATGTACCGTGATGATATCACAGCCACTGTGGTGTACCTGAATCATCACAGCTAGCAAAATCTACTACTTATATATATATTTAATTATACATGTCAGTATTTCTCTGTTTACAAGCTTGTATTGTTAAGTTTACACATGCCTACTCCTTATAGTAGCGTGTGTCAGGTCAAATACGGATAAAGTGGTCAGATTGCATAAACTCTCAAAGCACATTCCTGTCTATTTAGAGCACTTTTTCCCCATGTCTAACGTGGTTCTAGAATAACGCACACATTGTTTTGTTCTTATTTACATCTACAGTTTGTCTTTGCTGTTGACAATCCCTGTTTCTGAATTTAAATGTTGTGTTTGTGTCATGGTACAATTTTTAAAAGAACTACATGAAGGGAAAAAATATAAATACAGTATATATATATAAATATAATTTGAGTTGTGCTTGTTCACAGTTGGTTTCTGTTGAATAAAAGCACACATTTGCTAAATAAACTGAGTCGCTCTGATCCTGATGTGTTTTGTCTAATAAAAGAATATTGAATGTACAGTAGATCCCCGCTTATTCCCCGCATTCCCACTCATTTTTTTTGCTTTATACATGCATCCATTCATTTTCTACCGCTTCGCTTCACGAGGGTCGCGGGCGTTCTGGAGCCCATCCCAGCTGTCTTTGGGCAAGAGACGGGGTACACCCTGGACTGGTCGCCATGCAGCCAATCACAGGGCACATATAGACAACCATTCACACTCACATTCATACCTATGGACAATTTGGAGTCGCCAATTAACCTAGCATGTTTTTGGAATTTGGGAGGAAACCGGAGTACCCGGAGAAAACCCACGCATGCACGGGGAGAACATGCAAACTCCACACAGAGATGGCCGAGGGCGGAATCGAACTCGAGTCGCCTAGCTGTGTGGCTAACCGCTCTTCTCAGCTTTAATTTGTATATAATATGTGCAATTTTTTAAATCTACAGTAATTTTTTAAAAAACAGGGATATACTGTATATGTATTTTTAGATACATTTAATAAAACATGCAGTATGCTTTTAAAAATGAAACAAAGGTTTTCATAACTAAAGATGGGCATCAACATGCTGAAATAAAAATACAATAATTGTAATGAAAAACTGAAAAAGGCAATGAAGCTTTAATGAAGGCTCTTATTTAAATACTGTACAAACATATTGCAAATGTGTCCAGTGTTCTCTGTTGGATGCATTTTGGTGTAGCTGATGAACTGCCGCCGGAATTTGCGCAGCTCGGCCATGTTGATGCTTCTGGTCAGCTCAATGTTTAACATAGAGTGAAGGAATTTTTGGGAAGAATGGTTTCTGGTTTTCTGTGTTCCCTTTGCAGAACTGAATGTACTAGGGAGTCACTCTGTGCCTGCTACACTGTGTTCAAACAGTGAAAATGAAAGTGTTCCTTACAGTCATATGTGGAGCTTTGTTTGTTTCTTTCGGCTTTTTCCCTGATTATAGTGTCGCCACAGCAGATGTTTTGACCCAAATACTGATTTTTGACTTTATATTCCAAATGCCCTTCCTGGTGAATACCAATGATACTTACTAGTGGAGAATCGAACCCCGGGGCGTTTGCGCCAAAGTCCAGGATGCTAACCACTACACCAAAGCTGCTCCTGACAGTCATATGTGGAGCTGCTGCCCATAAAAATCCACTCGCCTCTGTCATTTGTCATAATTCTTCTGTAAAAGACCTCTAGCTGTAGTCAATTCATGACACAGTGTGACAATGACAGATGACATGGGTGATAATCTCATGCATTCAAGCGAGTACTTCAAGGATATTTTTTCTGTCGTCCCAGGAACTGAAACAAGATCCCCAGGAACACTTGACTTCTGTGCATTGAAAATTGCCTAAAAGGAGACCAAAAAAAAACAAAAAACACATCAGAATACATACATACAGTTAGTAATATTTTTAGACAGACACAGCATAGGCAGAATTATTCTATTAATACCCAAACAAAACCACACAATTTCTTCAAAATGAGAAGTAGGGCAAACAAGCAAACTAGTGACGTGCATTAGCAGGCACGTCAATCAATAAGTAGGCAAATAATTACAAAAGGTGAAGAGTTGCTTGTTTTGTAGACAAGGGTCCTTTATGAGGCACTCGCACACTGTGAGAGTTAATGACTGACATTAACCGCCGTTAGTCAATGCTTTGTGCGAGAACATGTCACTCAGGACTCATAATTTACGTTTGTTGTGAAACACTCTCACAATCAATTAAACAGTCGGTAGTACATAGGAGCTCAAACGTGACACTTCAGCGCCAACAACTTACTTGAATTGACAAAAGGTTGCAATTAAGTAGGAAGCAAAAATCATATACCTGCCACCCAGTTTATGTGTGTCATTACTACATTATTTAACATTGATTACTGAACCTGTTCTAACGCTGCATCTTAAATGAAGACTTTTCTCTTTGTCATTACTAACTAGTAGGAGGGGCGATCACATTCATTACATCAGTGTTTTTCAACCTTTTTTGAGCCACGGCACGTTTTTTACATTGGAAAAATCTTGTGGAACACCACTAACCAAAAATGTTACAAAATGTCACCACGACCTCACACGTGCATCAATAAGTCTATCGGAGGAACAAGGTAGGTGTTGCCACACGGACCAATATTACATTGCTATGCCAGTCTTTACACCACAGACACTCCACAGTAGCCACGGTTTTACATGACGACTTTTTCTCTTTCCGAATGACCTTTCGGGAAACAATGGTATCCATGGAAAGGAATATTCCAATCTCTTGTCTACATGCGCCGTGAAAATCAAACAGATTAGTCAATAGGGCATGCCCAGTAAAACGTAAACATCAACATCACGTGATACCGGCTTCCCCGAGTTTTTGTTTCACTTGTTTGAGTCACTCCGTATTGCCAGTTTTTCATCTGTCAAGTCTTGAAATTTAGTTAGAATCAAAACCAAACTTTGCTTAGTCCAGGGCCAATTGCTGGCCTCCATTTTTAAAACTGAAGAACGTCTGGATCTGCGTGTTATGTCATATCTGAGCATGCGCTGAAAGAACGCACCCGGGATAAATTTAAACAGGAAAAGATCAAATTCAATCTTGCTAATATTTTATAATTAAACTCAGGACATGTTTTATATAGATATATATTTTCTTTTTTAATAAAACTGCACTTCTGAATAAAGTATAGAAGGGTTTAGATTCTGTTCCACAGATGGCGGTAATGCACATGAAAGCTGCTTGCCAACCGCCAATAAACAGAAGAACACCAGGAAGAAGAAGGCACCCTGACAACTTTCTGTTTGAGTGGGTACAAGATATTCCATCCCTGTTCAATTCTTTCCGTTTGAGCAAATGAACCAAATGCAATTGGAATATTTGGGTCCATGTATACTATTGACATAATGGCTATTGACATAATATTTGCAAATGATGATTAATAAATGTTCATTATAAAAAGTGATAATTCCTCATGGCACACCTGACGGTTTCTCAAGGTACACTAGTGTGCCGCAGCACAGTGGTTGAAAATCACTGCATTACATGACACAAGCCTTGTGCACAAGTGTACCATTAGGTTTTGAGGATTGTTCTGGGTCTTTGTATTTAATTCTCCTGTGCAACTGGCGGGAGGAGACATTTATATGACCCGCTTCCATGATCATGAAATTATTATGTAATTCTGCCACATCTAGTGTCCTGCTTTTATGTTTGGCAGAGGTAAAAAAATTAGGAGAAAAGTAAAAAAAAACGTACCATTAACACATCTTGCGTGATCTTGTCCAACTCGTACAGGAAGTTTGCAGATGACAGTGGTTGCTACACAGACAAAGACAGCATGACTCAGTTCATATAAAATGTACTGTATCGATAAAAGTTAATGGGCAGTTTTGTGCGTGCGCCTTACACTTTGTGTGGACTGATTGGGCGGTGGAGCTTTTCTTTTGAAAATAGCGTCGGCTATGGCCTCAAATTGAAGGTCATCATCTTGGAGGATGGTGAAAAGTGGGCTGTCCCACCGGTTTCTGGAGTCTGGCGGTTCAAATCTCAAAACTAATGCGTCAAAGCTACAAAAGACAAGACCGGAGTCAGGCATTTATGTTGATAAGCACTATTTGTAGTTTCTACTGTATTTTGTGTTCACTCACATGTCCTGCGTATACTGTGCCTCTGGATCTCTGCTAGCGTTCCATGCTGAGCTCACATCATCTGATGTCAAACAGTACACCTTTACAAAATTAAAACAATGATTTTTACCTGTCAAATGCTCTATAGCTGTTACTTTTTAAAGGTACTTACCAAACAGTGTGGTGTCTGTGCATGCTTTATGAGACAAAAAAGCTCATAGCGGTAGCCTGTAAGAAAAAACATGTTAATAATAAGGATTCAACGATTTGTTTTAATAATGATTCGATTCAAATCATGCTTTGTGTTTGCCAGTACAATGTCATTGGTTAATTTAGGATATCATCTGAAAAAAAATCCTTTTTAGTCAAAAATTCAACCACTCTGACTGAGAAATAAAATGCATTGACACTCGACAGTGCAGGTAAAGTTTCCTTGATTCCCATTGTTTTTGTAAGACAATCAGGTATACATTAATAAAGGATATAAATAAACAAGTAATCAACATTTAATGGCAAATGCATTCACATTTTATTTGATTCCAGTGCAACACTTAAGGCTGAATTAACCGGTTGAATTAAATATTTCATCTGCAGATAGATATTACTTGGATATATTACTATGACGAATGATTTACCTTTAATATAATTTAATGAATCCAGTATCACAATGTCATCCTTGTTGACTTTCCTAAAAACAACAAATTCAGACATTAATTAAGAAGATTAACACAATAATACATGACAAGCACACAAACCTTTCCACTTCAGCTTTCAGTGCAGCTCTGACCTGTTTTTCCTTTTGAGAATCTAAAACATATCCAACAACGTTTACAAATACAAGTGTGTTCATTTTGTATTGAGGGACAAAAAGCACATTAATTATAGTTTCATACCCCAAAAATATTGACGAAGACAAAACTACCATAGAGCAGCAACCGACTTCCATTTCAATTTTACTAAATCTAAATATGATATTTGATAATGTAATTTTGTGGGTGTCAACTCGCAGAGATACATAACTTAATAAACAAGTCGTAGATAAGTTAAGTCTTATATATGAGTTTAAACGAGTTTAGCCGCGGCTAGCTTAACTTGCCTGCATACACGTCGTTCTTCTCAACGACCAGAACTGAATCCGCCAAAACGTGAACCTTTCTGTTCGTGTTTTGTTCAAAATAAGCTTTTAATTCTTCCGTTCTTCTCGTTTTGCCACTACATGGATAACCACACATGATTATTAAAGGCATGGCTACTTATTTATGAGCTAGTAACGCAAGGAAAGTAAAAAAATAGTAGCATGTTTTAACTTTGACCCGGATGTGATTTTTAAAACTAATTTCATCTGACTACAGGGGGCGCTAAAGATAAAGTAAAATAAAAAACTACCACCTATCTTTTGACATAAATCTTAATTGATACAGTAAATACAATTTTAATTCAATATATAAAGACAGTCCTGAAACGGAATCATTTGAGAGAGATCTTTATTTATACAGTGAATACCATTTTAATTAATGTTCCACAAATGATAACTAGTCCCACTGTGACACAGGTACATATGTATACAGAAGAATACATTTTTGTTCTATCTATGGCGAGAAAGGATGCTGGACATGTTCTTCAAGCAGGGTGTCTCTTCTTTAAATGTAAAAAAATAATAATAATTAGTCATAATGTGTATGACAACAACCATAATCATACTAGCTACTAACCGACGTGTTCTGTGTCCATGGGTCATCATGCTGACTTATTTTTGGCCTTTTGCTCACGAGGACCTGCAGATGTTTCATCTTGTGCATGGAACCATTACTTGCTCCAATTTCATAAGGACAATCCACTTGTGCAGTGTCCGCCACACTTTTCTTGCCCATAAAATGACCTGAATGGACACAATATCCTAATTTTCAATGTTCAAAAGCATAAACACGAAACATTCTGACCTTTCTTACCTGTTGCCCACAATACTCCTCTAGGAAACAGCTTCATCCTTGAACTTTTGTGTCTCATTTCAGTTAGATCAAGCGTCCTGGAAGACGTCATGGCAACAAAGGATACAAGGATGGCAGATGACAGCAACCCTGCTCTCCAAAATGAGAAGCCCTTCATTCCTCTGGGATTTGTGGTTAACTGAGATGTCTTTACTTCTCTGCTGCAAGGTTGGATGGGGGGGGGGGGGGCACAAGTAATTGTATACTGAGAAAGGATGGGCTTAATATTCTAATGCATGCAGTCATCATTGTGGGGTTTCCTTCTTATTGGATACTGTATGCACCACTGCAAAATACCATAATAATTAAGTCAATGTTCATGCATGTACTACATCCAAAACAGAAAGCGAGAAATAGTATTAAATGCAATTTATTTGTATGTACTTTAGGTAAACATGACAGCAAGGCACATGGGCCACTGCATGCTAGATAGATGTTATAGCTTCAAAAATGCACTGCTCGTAGGTATACAAGTTGTGACTGTACAGGCTATCAAAAGTAGAAATATTCTTCAGAATGAGCACAATGCACCAAACCATGCATGTTGGCTGAGGATGTAAAGTAGAAAATGAAGATCTTGTGTAGCACAAAAAAGATCACTTTCCAGTTAAGTCAATATGACTTGATATGCGTCAATATCATTCCTGACCATAATTTATAAAATTCAATAACATAGGATAATGCACATTCTGCATTGTACTGTGAAGCCTCTGTACATTGAACAATCACTGCCATTTACCAGAGGTAGTTACTGTCACACTATCAAGGCAAAAAAGTGCAACTTTACAAGTCTAGTCCCTTAAACTTGCCTCCTTTGTATAAAACATTCATTCATTCATTTTCTACCGTTTATCCTCACGAGGGTCGCCATACCTAAGGACAGTTTGGAGTCGCCAATTAACCTAGCATGTTTTTGGAATGTGGGAGGAAGCCGGAGTACCCGGAGAAAACCCACACATGCACAGGGAGAACATGCAAACTCCACACAAGAGATGCCCGAGGGGGGACTCGAACTCTGGTCTCCTAGCTGTAAAACATCCATTTCCCAAGCCCAGCATGCTTAACCAAAACTACCTCGATTTGACGCAACAAAAAAAAACGTGCTTGCCTCAAAAAATACTACTAGTTTGAGGTATTATCAACACTGCTCACTTTCAACAACTGACTGTTCGCCCTTAACTGCAGCCTACCTTTCGTAGGCTTAAAGAACTGTTTTAAATGAATATTGTGTTAAAAAAAACACAGCATCTCGAATCCCATTCATGGGATATTGCATGACATGAACACAAAACTGAAGGTCCCAGTTATTGACAATCCGTATCTGCATATTTGCGTTACCCTCCTCAGCATGGATGAAATAGTTGTAAAAACAAGACTAAAACATCTTCACTAATATGAGTGCCACAATTATATTAGAAAGGCACAATGAATACAATACCTGACATGCAAAGTTAAATAAAATCAAACAAGAAACATGAAAATACTGCTGTTTTTCATTAAACCTATAAGTCATGTACATGCAGAGCATCAAGCAATGTGCTACAGAACAAAAATATAAACACCCTTGTTTTTGCTCCCATTTTTGATGAGATAAGTCAAAGACCTAAAACATTTTCTATGTGCAACAAAGGCCATCAAAAATCCATTAGTGAGCATTCATGTTTCATAATCTATCCACCTCTCAGGTGTGGCATACCAAGATGCTGATGAGACAGTATGATTGTAGCACAGGCACGCCTTAGGTTGGCCACAATAAAAGGCCACTCCAAAATGTTACGTTTATTGTGAGTCATCCAAGAGGTCTGAAAGCAAGTCTTTGCCTTAAATACCATATACGCCGGTGCAGAGCACACAAAACATGCTTGCTGTCTTCAAAATGGTATTGATAAAATTAGACATTTTAGTATGTGCATTGCCAGCATACTCAAGCAACATGTCACCTACTGGGCCATTGAGTTTGGGATGCTCTGAATTGGTGTATATAGTGGCATATACGGTGTATATGACGGTCAAGGCAGATACCGACTGGTTTTCAGACACCTCAGGACCACCCTCAATGCAGTTAAACAGCACATTTTTGGAGTGATGTTTTATTGTGGCCAACCTAATGCACTCCTGTGCAATAATCAGCATCTTACTGTGTCACATCTGTGAGGTGGACTGGTAATGAATCCGCACCAACACCGATTAAGAACACAGATTTGTGAACAATATTTTTTGTACACAGAATTTTTTTTTGTTCAGCTGATGACAAATGGGAACAAAAACAAGTGTTGCGTTCTACGAGAAAAGCAGCAAGGATGGATTTCACTGCCTTCATGTCTGAGAGGGATTTAAATCCTCACAGTTCTCACAGTGAAGACGCTCCTTTGTCTGTTTGTCAGCTTCAAGCTGATTATCCCGCTCCTCCTGTTCCTCGGGATCTTTGACCTTGTGAACGATGAACAAATGTCTGCTGAGGGACAACGGCGACGTGAAACCCAGGCCGCAGTGAAGGCACTGAGGAGTGTTATCGTCACTTTTATGTTGAGCTATGTGCTCACGGAACGCCATGTTGTCGTCTGTGGAGAAACCACACTTGGAACAGCGGAATTGTGTTTTCACACGCTTGGCGGAAGGAGCCTCCACAGAAGCTGACGCGTCCCCATCCGCCTCTGGAGGGACAGCTATTGATGGTCCACGATCCTGTCATTAAAATATGATTGAATACACCGACAGTAATTGTTAAATATTTGTGTTAGAAATATATTTTCCTACCTTGTTCGCAGTACTCCTGCAGTCCTGGGGGGAGATTTCCGGCATTTGGCCAAGGTCGGGATTTTTGATTCCATGCATTAGACTGATGTGGTTCTTCAGCAACACACTGCTGGTGAACGTCTTTTTGTCTGTGCAATACCTAAGAGGGGCGAGCCAATAAATAGGGTTGTAAATTGAAAGTGAATGCAGTGGAACCTCCTAAATCAAATATGCGTGAACAATCAAACCGTCATGTGACAGATGAGTAAAACTTGCAAGAGAAATATGGAAGATCTCAACAGATGTCAGCTCCGTGAGCAAATTAAATGTGCTTTGCTTCTTATTTGATGTACCAGCTCCTCGTACAACGCGCATAGCTACAGGACCTGCTAACATTGAAGAAATATTAGGAGCACCCCCAAAACTTTTTATTTCAGGGTGCTCTCTTTTACTTTGGAAGAAATGCTAAAAAAAGTGATACATATAAAGAAACCTTTGTGTTACTATTACTTATTAATAGCAATATTTCATTCTCCTTACATTATGGCTTTTGCCCCTGGGCCACACTTTGGACACCTGTGCTTTTGTAGTCGTTTGTTAGGGTTGGGCACATGACGTCGCCTCTATTTGGTCGGTTATCTTTCCGTCACAAGTGAATGATGCTAATTGAAGAGAGAACAGGAGTATTATTGCATACTAACGGTCAGTGTTGCTGCAGCTTGAGGATTTTTTTTTTTTTGGAGGTGCACGTCAAGCTCTGCCGGAGTATTTTGAGGGGGAAGATCAGGAACCGTAGCAGGAACACAGTAGCATATTTTAGCCTTCAACAAGGAAACTGAAACCAGTCAAATGCAACAAAATACGTGCCTTTGAGCAAAAATGCATACATGTTGGCAGGACTGCTTTTGTTCTTTTTTGTTAATGTCACTTCCAGTGTGCATTCTAACCAATGCAATGTAAAGAATTGTTCTCTGAAAAAAAAAAATACAATTTCATTAAATATTTGTTCGATTAAACCTTTTTATTACAGTATTTCCTATGTCAATGTGATCTGTGTACAGTGTGAGTGAATTTAAGTCCCGCCTTCACCTAAAAACGGACTTCCAACACGAATGGAAACAGAGGGCTTTCTCTATGGCTAAAATGGTAATAAAAAATGAAACTGGTAGCGCGCTCAATTTTTACTGCACAGCAGGTGATTTATATTTATACTTGTATGACAGACAGAATATTAAAAGCAAAAATGCACAAATTTGACTACCCTTCAGCAATCCACCTCACTTCCACATACACTATGCCTGTATCACACATTAATGCAGTGTTTATAATCAGTTTTTCACTGATGTGGCATGGATCAGGTGGTTACGGGAAGGTTACGGGTTTGATCTTCCGTCCTCCCGTGATCATGTCAGAGTATCCTTGGGCAAGATACTGAACCCTGAGTTTCTCCTAATGCTGTGTCATCATTAGGTAAATGTGCTAACGGTGTCAAAGTGTATTAAATGCCTTGGAGGTGAAAAAGCCCTATACAAGTGAAAGACCAATCACTTAAAAATATAGTAAAAATTTGTGAATGAATAACTGCTTTTGCCATTTCCTATGATAATATAAGTGTTCCAGAACAGATTGGGTTCCAGTGTACAATAAAAATGTCTTCAAACTTATCTTACCAGCAAGTGTAGATTTTCTTTTTCCCATCGTGGTCACTGCGAATGTGTCGTCTTAAACTCGTGCTGGAATTGAACGACTGGTCACACTGTCGACAGAGGAAGCGCTTCAGGGACTGAGAGAGAGAAAGTTGAACAAAGTATGCATGAATGTTAAGAGTCATTTATTTGGCCTGGGCATTCTATCGATGGCTGTAAGGAAATCATTTCTATTTAATGACTTTATTGCTTGTACACATTCAGTATTTTTATTGCAGGTGGGTGTGAGCTTATATTAACTGGTTTAGAAATGACGTGTCTGAGCTATATAAATATTATTACTAGCTACTGAAGATTAGATAATGCTTTACTGAGGAACATTTGATTAAACACCTCATAAAAAACAACTCAATGTGAACACATACAAACCTAAATATGATTTAAAACACAAAAGAATGTATTGAATGTATAATAACACTATTGTAGTTCTGTTTTAGGACTAGGTGGATCAATCCCCGAATGAACATGGAAACCTGGGGCATGAAGGTTAACGACATATGCATTACAATATATATTGCCCTATAGTTCAGTTCCAAGGCTGGGATGTTAGTTGAGTTTTGGTGTAAGTTGGATACCTAAATTAACTAATTAACCTAAATTAACTAAAGTCCCTCACACTGTACACACAAGTAATACAGAATCCAGTAATAAAACACTAAGTACAAGAATTAAATGAAATCGTACTTTAAAAAAACTAAAAGACAAAGCACTAGCAACCTGTCCATGTCAATAAGACCACCAAAGTTCTTAATTGTTACTGTCGCTTTCATCGGAGCAGATCCTTTAACATGCTCAAGGATATTGGAGTGACCGAGTAGCTATGTGTAGTGTGGAAGAGTTTTGTGACCGTCTGTGAATGTCACAGCCTGAGTCTTATTGACCACCATCATCCTTACATCCTTGATGATGGTGGGCAGAATTACATTTTCAATAAATTCAGGGGAACGCAAAAGTAACCACAAAATGCCAAAACCCAAGGACCACCTGTATTCTAATCAACAAGCAGATGAAAGCTAATATGGCGCAGTTCTGCAAACTCGTAGTAAATTATGGTTTCATCATCCCCTCCCACAAGAAAATGTTTACAGGTGATCCAAACACTTCTTTTTTTCTCCAAATATACTGCTAAAAAGACACAATAAAAACATCTGCAGCAGTGGAAGAGGTAAACTTCCACAACGCCAGTAAATGATTGAAAAAAACCTCTTCACCTTTCCGTGCTTGGACTTCAAATGTGAAATGTAGAGGTCTCGCTCAGGGAACCACTGAAGACACTCCCCGCATGTCCAGCCAGAGGACTTGACACGAGGACAGCCATCCTTCTCCGCCTTCTTTCGGAGACCGTCAGTCCGTTTCACATGGCCGTGGATGGAAGCAGCATCTTGTTGCAAATCACTCTTTTTTGTGTTTTTATTGTTCACCTCTGACTCTGGCCTCAAATCTCCTCCATGCATGCTCTACAAAAACAAACAGACAAAGAATATACGGCATGATAATTGTACTTGATACTTATATACCTGTACAAGAGGTAAGCAATTTTAGGCACCACATATTAAAACCACAAATTACTCTACAAAGCTCCAGGGAGTGACACTTATCTTTGGTTAAATTGCAGAACACAGCTGTTTTTTTTCTCTTTTTGTTTAATGATTAAAGGGCAAAACAACCCCGGTATTACATTCCACCCAGGCATATTTTGCACTTACAAAGATTCAAATGAGACCAGCTCATAATCACTGTATTACCTTGAAATGTTGCATTAGCAGCTGCTTTCGTGAGAAAACAGAGTTGCATTCTGGACACTTAAACACACAAGTAAGACGCTTGTTGGCATCCTGATGGAAATGTTGAAAAAGCAATGACTTCTTCTGGAAAATGCTCCCACATGAGCACTTATAGTTGAACCTGTAAAGTGAAGAGAGACATTTGGTTCACAAGAAGACGTTAAAATGATGCCGTCATACAGGTCACAACTTACTGAGGGGGTAGTTTGCTAGCGCTGTGTTTATTCTTTAAATGGGCTTCATAACTGATGGAGGTTTTGAAGGCCACCGGACAGGCAGAGCACTTGTGTAGGACCACACAGTGTTTCTCCTCAATGTGAGTCTTTTGTCCTTGAAGGGTCTTGAAAACCACCTCACAGTGAAGACATCTGCAGTAAAGAACAGTTACATTAACCAACCCCCAAGTCACATATCAAGGAAAGTGACGGTCACTCACTTGTACCAGGCTTTGCGTGCATAATGGAGACAGTTTTCCCTCACGTGCTTCTGAATGTCGGCGGAGCGACTCATGGCGCCACACTCGGGGCAGCAGTAAGGGGACTTGTGTGTGTGGATGCGCTGGTGGGCCCTCAGGCTGCACTTGTTAGGTAGCAACATTGAACAAAGTTTGCAAATCTGTAGGAGAAGAACACAAGGGAAAGGTATAATGTAATACAAACCTTTGATGCGTAATATTGTACAATAACAGACGGCGTAGGAGCACTAAGCCAAAATTTTGGATAATATTCATATAAAACCCAATAATCCAAACACAGTGGTGTTTGGATTAACAGAGGTCTGGTAGTAGTGAACTGTCCAAAGGAGTCGTGCCATAGCGAGGTCTGTCATGCTGCTTTCCTTAAACAGCAAGCTCTGAGAGACTGAATCATCAGTGCCAACAATCAATGCCACACAACGGTTCAATTTTTAGCCTATCCTGAGACAGAAAATTACCCTAAAACTGACATTATTCAGCAGAATTATTATCATTATCAATTATGTCATTAGCATAATGCAAATGTGCAATATTTCCATCACTGCCTCTGTTACTACCTCAATCATATTTATTTAACAACCCAATACAATACACTCATATGTGACTTTACTCATCTGTATATACCAGTCATTATTTGCACTATGACCCACTGATCATTGCACTAAAATTTATATATCATGTCATTAGCATAATGCAAATGTGCAATATTTCCATCACTGCCTCTGTTACTACCTCAATCATATTTATTTATTTAACAACCCGATACAATACACTCATATGTGACTTTACTCATCTGTATACACCAGTCATTATTTGCACTATGACCCATTGATCATTGCACTAAAATTAATATATCTGCTCCTGCATATGCTCCTGTGCAATACTATGTGTATATTTTGGATATCTTGTTAAATTGTCTTTTTTACTCTACTTTATATACTTTTTTGTTTTTTAAACTTGACTACTGCACTGAAAGGAGAAGGTCTCCAATTTTGTTGTACATCTTGTATAATGACAATAAAGGCCATTCCATCCATCATTATCATTTGATATTTCAAATAAGAAGTCTACTCACAAACGCTTTCTTATCTTCTGACAGAGACTGATAATGGCCGGCCAGGGCTCTTTGGTCCACCATAGGCTTGTTACACTCCAAGCAGCGTTGTCTATAATGGCTGACATTGTCTGGATAGAGCGGCATGACGGGATGGTTCTTAAGGGGGCTGGATGGTGATGATCGAGAGTCCCATTTGACCAGTTCTGTACTGAGAGGTGCAAACATGTGTGCCTCTGCAATAGGTTTCATGTGGAGCTGTGTGCACTGCATGACCGTGCCGTTGCTTTTGTGCTTGCGTGCATGCGCCAGCAAGGAACACTTGTTGAAGAACACCATTGTCTTGGCGCACAGCGTGCACCCCACCTCGATGTGGACACTCTTGCGACTGTAATGATAGGAAAGGCTGCGCTCTAGCCCGAAAGAGTCCCCACACTCCAGACAGGTGTAGCCCCGTGGCGGAAGGCGGATGTCGCTCCCTGGTGGGGGGTTCAGGTCAGGCACGTATGTAGGCACGGGGTTGGAGTCTTTCAGCAGCCGGTTCAAGGTCCCTGCTGCTGTATTGGGGACAGACGTTTGGGGGCAGGTTTTGATCTGATGCACCAAAGGGACGGTGCTGTAGACCGTTGAGGAGAGCGTGTGCTGACTGGGTTGATGCGAGGCGGTGCGGGCTGTCACGGAGGCGGCGACACTGTGAGGAACAAGGTTGAGACTGGCTAGGTGCACGGCTTTGGGGAGAAAGTTTGCACTGGCTGCGTGTTTAGCAGAAGATGTTCTCTTTTGCTTGTGTGTCCGAACTGCAGCTGATCTTTTGAAATGTGAATTAGGAAACGCTACTGCAGATTCTGTCACCTCTAACCTCTTTTCCTCCTTGCTGTGTAGGTTCTGGGGGGAATAAGTGCCATCCTCGCTCATTAAACTCTGCGACGGAGAGGACTCGTAGGGGGAGTGAACGTCGTCCGTTTCAGAATCAGGTAGCACGCTGGTAACGGTGCGCTTCACCTGCCCACTGGTGGTCTTGATGGTCTTTATCCTGACCTTGGGTATGACAGGAGGCGACCCTGAAGTGACTGCAGGGGACGCCTTGCCACTGCTGTCGCTGCAGATGCTTATGGGGCTGTCGGGCGGCTTCATGAGGCGCTTCACCGCTTCTAGAGGGCTCATAGGACTACGTGGGGATATGGGCACCTTGGGGCTGTACTTTGTGCAGTCGTTGTGGATTGCTGGCGATTCTGTGGGATTAGTTTGCTCGCTGGGTTCCCTCCTAGCATTGAGAGCCACCAGAGCCTCAAGGCAAGATTTAGATGTGTATGGTTTGATGTGTGAAAAGGAACCCACTGATGTTTCCACTTTGCAGTTGGACCTGCTATTGCTAAGTGGAGGAAGTCCAATGTGTGTTCTTATCATTTTATGACAAGCACCACTGTCATGTGTTTCCTCACTTCTTGGAGAGTCGTTATCCTTCTGGAAATCATCAAAAACACAAAGATTAGTCTTTTTTGGATTGTCTGCAAATGGAGACTCCACCATAATCGAAGCTTCTGGCAAACATGATTGCTCTTGTTTTGGGTGCATAATGTCTCTCCTTGATAAACCGTCTTCACACCCAGGACTTGATGTGGGACTGGAGTGGGAGAGCGACTGAGAAAACGTTGGCGTTGCATCAGGTTTGTGTTGTATCGGCGCCTTTCCCAGAAACTCGCTAGAAAACTCCCCATTTACAGAGGAAACAAATGATTTGGGAAAGCCACCGTTAGACATGTCGCCAGATCCCTGTGCATTAAATCCATTATGCAAAGCTGGCAAAGATGAGTGAAGTCCATTGCCGAAACCTTCAGATGGCTCCTGATGATGTGTGTTTTTCACAATCACACTCACAGTAGGAATATCTGCTTGATTACTCAATAAAGTGTCGTTGGGGTGTTTGTCATCATTTCCCTCTTGGATGGGCTCCTTGGCATCCAAGCCTGTAGCATCTGGGATGTCAAAGGCAGCCAGGAGATCATCAAAATCAGGGGTTTTCATGTCACCCATGGTTGCACACACTCATGAACCTGCAAACGGACACAGGAAACGTTAGTCTAATAACATATCTGCCAAACATAACTACACACAGCAGAGACGTTGTAACATAACTTGACTTAACAGCTGGGTGTCATTAACTTCGCTAAGATTCAGCCTTGCGACCAAGCAAAACGGAGATGCTAATAAATAAAAGTGCGTAACAGTGGCATAAAAACACAACCCACGTTGATATTTAACACATACCACAACTGCCATAGCGTTGCGTAATAGTACGCCGTGCAAATACCAGAATACCGAGGCTAACTTAGCAGATTCCGGAATGCTAACGTAGCCACGAAGCTAACAAACATGCTAGCCGTGGAGGTGAGCGCGTAAACACAGCACACTACTAATAAACTTAGGAAAGAGCTTACCATTTGACGAGGCTATGGCAAAAACAATCTATACGATTACTAGGCTGCTAAGAATTTAAACCGTGAAGGGGGTAGTTGATGTCAAAGCTAGGTAGCTAGTCAGTGTTGCTAATTTCGACTTATTTCAGATGACTCCCTCAGCGCTGTCTTGCAGGCAAAAGAAGAGGCGGTACCTTAACGCTTAACCTCAATGAAAGTGTGCAATATCCTACAGAGTTCTCATTTTCTTTCTTTCTTTTATATGCAGTATTTTTTCTTCAATGGAAATAGTATGCTAAATAATATTAATGTCAGAAGATGTATCCTTTTATTATATTCATGCAATGCCTTTTGTAGTGGACAATGGTATAATAATGTCAAAAAGACAAAAAGAGGACATTTTTATTAAAATATAAAATTACAGTAGAATCTCAGTTGATCTATTCGAAAATTGAATACATGAAAGATGTCCGATACAATAAAAAATTCCATTGTTACCACAGGTTGCAGAGGGAAAGGTTGAAGTGAAAACTCATAATGATTGCTGTAAAGCGTGTGATCATCATCACTAGTAAAAACTCTCGCTTGTGGACCATGGACCAGCTCCTTTCACATGAGTTGTTTTTGGGTGTGACAAGATCACATTTGCAGTGAGGACATGAACAAAGTTCGGCCATTAAAACTGATAATAAATCATCACCTTGAAATAAAAGGAAATAAAAATCTAGATTGCACCTCATTACTGTTCATAATGGAGCTTAATATGGATGGCATCTGATAAACAAGATACACAATGACATAAATAAATAAATACTTTCTTTATTTGTAAATAATCAACATATATTAATGATACGTTTATGCCTGTGTGATGCTTCCCCTGCTTTCAAAATACACAATTTGAGTTCAAATGTATTGTGTGTGGGCTTTAAAACAGTGATACATCAATTGCTGTGTGTTTAAACAAGTTTGTAATATAATGTGATCAATCTCATTTGAATATTTTTGGTTTACTATTTCTCTCACACCTTGTCCCGTACTTCCCCTGCACAGGTGGGACCAGCACGTAATGTGTCTGTCAATTAATGATAAGGTGAAAAGGTCTGGAGGGGCAGGCTGTATTTCCCTGCAGTGTATTGGACAAGCACACCATAGGGCAGCTGAGTTGAGGAGCACACACAATGAGTAAGCTATTTTGCTGTGCTTTTTGGTCTTGCATTTGCTAAAACAAGCCTGAATTAGGACTAATTCTCGGTGCAGCATGTTTGCACAGGACTGAGTACTGTGTTTTTTTTCCTGTGTGCAGGGGAGAACAACAATATTCAACTCAAGAATGGAAACCTGGCCAATGGGAACGGCGTGTGCAACCAGGCGTTTGAAATAGAGGTACTGTATATGTGTGGCTGTTGTTAATGGTTTTGGAAGGGAGAATAATAAAGAATAAAATAAAATAAAATAACCAGGATTCTCCCAGGAGGACTACATTGAGGATACTGGCAGCAAGAAAAAGCAAGCCGAACCATCTAGAAAGAGACTGGGCTCATATTTAAGGTGTGTTTGATGGACTGTACATGGTTGTTTTTTTGTGTTTAGGATGCAGGATATGCAATGCACATTGGTTGCCAATCTATGTTTAGTTGGCACTTGAATGCATACTGTATGAATCAATAATCTGCAATTCAACTAAGTGTTATATATGAATGCACAATGGTGGATTTCTGTGTTCTTCAGTCAAATTTCCAGGCCGATTATTGCCACCGAGGATTACCTGAAAGCTCACTCCCAAACCTTTAAGTACACAGTCTTGGGCATACTTGGAGGAGGTACAATCAAGTATTTCAAAGTAAAATGTCGCATTTGAAAGTCATTCTGTGAATTTAAATGTGTGTTTTCTCATTCTATAGGATATGTGGCGTACTTTGTTACAGCCTGTGTTTTGGATTTCCAGAGGGCCACAGCCCTGGTGGTCCTCACATGTTTGGCAGTTTTGTCTAAATCCTATGACCTAGTGAAGAAGTACAAAGGGGATAGTATCAGTCGTTGTTTCAGACCTGCATTGAAATGCTTCAAATCCAATTTAAAGTGGATTAAATGGTGAGTGGATACGTATATTGAAGGCTGTGTTAGATTAGAAGGATTTTGACTAGAGGTTGTGTGTCTTTCAGGGTCTTCATCGTCATTGTGGTGCTGCTTCTTGTGCTGTGGCTGGTCCTAGACACAAGCCAACGCCCTGAGCAGCTTATCTCTTTTGGAGGCGTATGCATGTTCATCCTGCTCGTGTTCGCCTGCTCGGCACACAGGACAGCGGTGAGTTCTGGTACGGACGGGATAGTTATCTACTGTAAGTTATCTACGCACTTATCTCTCATGTGTTCCTTCCTGAGACTTTGGATAGCGTTTGGTCTCGTGTCATCTTATGGGTTTTTTTCCAGAGTTGCTTCCTTGCAAAAACACAACGTTTTATAGCGGCTTCCTGACAGATAGTGTTACACCCCAGAGGTCAAAGTGTGTTGTTGTTGTTGACGTGTATTGACTTCCAGGTGACATGGAGACCAGTGTTTTGGGGTCTTGGCTTGCAGTTCTGTATTGGACTTTTTGTCATCAGGACACATCCTGGACTCATTGCTTTCCAATGGCTTGGGCGACAAGTACAGGTGCTTTAGTCTTTATAATATCTAATTGTAATTTCGTTTGGCACTTTGATTTAGCAATTTTGATATTGTGCAATATTTTGACAACAGAATTGTGACACAGTTTAATGAGCTGCACCCTCAAGCCATTCATTTCCTCTTATGAAGACATTATGGGCAATTTTTCTTCCTGATTCCTGGTGGAAAAAACAAGGTCCTTAAAGGCATGCTTTAATGTGCAAACAAACATATTTTCATTTTCCATATGCATAATGAATGGCCAATTGTCACAATATTGTCCCCATTTTGAGAAATTATAGCTCAGTCTTTCACAACCTTATATTTAGTGCATGCCATAATCGTCTATCATCAATTAAATAATACAACAGTCTGCATACTTCACGGAAACTTTACATGTCTGCAATCATATTCTTCACATGCTTATCTTTAAGGCTCTGCTTGATACTGCTTGTGCTTGGGTCATGCAAGGGTAGAATCTAATGATAATCTTTAAGTTCACTCTATTTATCTTCTAAGTTGCTATCCCTGGCTCACCATTGTTGAGTCTACTGTAAATATAGGGGGTTGTGATTATTTCACTTTTGTTCATTATGTAAGGAAAAAACAAAACATTACTATTAGTAATACTGATAATACTACTATAGTATAATACTATAGTGTAGTATTAATAAAGTATGGTGTAATATATAGTGTAATATAGTATACTACTACTAATACTAATAATCACACAAAATGGAGCATGTGAAAAAGGAATAATAATAATAATAATAATAATAATAATAATAAATAAAAGCAACCCAAATAAATACTCAATAATTTGAGCATGTAAGAAATTCCCAAAATAACATTATTTATATTCACAACATTAAAACAAAGAATTACTAAATTGCACTTATGAGGAAAAACATAATAACATAATAATAGTAAAAACAAAAAACAGAAAAATATGTGACAATTTGAGAGTGCAATGATAATAATAAGAAATGGCTGCCGACCAATTCAAGGTGAATCCCACCTATCACCTGAAGGCAGCTGAAAACATTTTTATTTAAAATTAGCTTTATTTTATTTTATTATTTAAAAAAAACAGACACTCCTGTATTTACAGGTTAAATTCTAATTATTTATTTTATTTTTGTATATTTACAGGTTGGATTGTTATTGTACTATAACTCTGTACTCACATTAAATTCGAGCTGATTAATATCTCCACCAAATGCAAAATATGAGTGCAAATAGATTATGTAACCTATATTTGTCTCATATGTTTCAGATCTTCCTGGACTACACCAAAGAAGGTTCCTCATTTGTTTTCGGAGATTTGATCGCAGGAATCTTTGCCTTTCAAGTCAGTCGGCATACAGACGATAGAATGTAGTTTACACAGTCAAAACGTACATATAATATAAGATATTAACTGCCCTCTCCCTCAGGCTCTGCCTATCGTTGTGTTCTTCAGCAGCGTGATGTCAGTGCTTTACTTTCTGGGCATAATGCAGTGGCTCATTCTAAAGGTACATGCTGCATTAATACAAGTTTGCATGTCACTGGATGCCTGAGTTTAACCTTGTGTTTTTTTCGATGTAGATCTCATGGGTTATGCAGGTAACGATGGGGACCTCTCCTACAGAGACCTTGAGCATTGCAGGCAATATATTTGTCGGCCAGGTAAAGTAAGCTCCTCAAGTGACCTCTGACCTCACAAATGTCCCCACAGACACGCTCCAAAATCTTGTCGCATTGTTTTTACAATCATCCATTCAATTTTTGTTCTTCAGACAGAGGCCCCGCTGCTGATTCGGCCCTACTTAAAGGACATGACCAAGTCTGAGATCCATGCTGTCATGACGGGAGGATTTGCCACCATTGCCGGAAGCGTCATGGGCGCATTCATATCATTTGGGGTAAAGTGAAACAGTTACACTCATACATTAACGAGCTTCGTCACCTACACACAAAACTAATATGTTGATTGGCTTGGCTTTTATCATTTTTTTAATGTATGCTAGGTTAATTGGTGACTCCAAATTGTCCATAGGTATGAATGTGAGTGTGAATGGTTGTTTGTCTATATGTGCCCTGTGATTGGCTGGCAACCAGTCAAGGGTTCTAACTACATTTATAGGTCAGAAAAGTGGAAAATGCAATATAGGTTAATATGAAAGAACTGCTTTCGTAGTACTGTATGAAAAATTGCATGGAGATATATTGTTATTATGAAAAAACATCACAAATTCACCTGTGAATCTAGGATCTCCTTCTATGTTGCAGATTGATGCGTCCTCCTTGATATCAGCTTCTGTTATGGCTGCTCCATGTGCGTTGGCCATGTCCAAGCTGTCTTACCCAGAGACAGAAGAGAGCTCCTTCAAGTCAGAGAAGAATATCAAAGTAGCTTGTGGGTGTGTATATATTATTTACAGTAGATAGTAATTTAAATTAAAGTCTTCATGGTTCACATTATACCCATCAACACTCCATAGAGATGAGCAGAACATCCTGGAGGCAGCCAGCAGTGGAGCATCTGCATCCATAGGCCTGGTTGCCAACATTGCAGCAAACCTCATCGCCTTTCTCGCTATCCTTGCCTTCATTAATCAAGCTCTGAGCTGGCTCGGAGGGATGGTGGGGTATCCTGATGTCACATTTCAGGTATTGGGTCCACCGAAATGTCCTGATGTGTCACATGCATACACCATTCCGTGTCTTCTTACTTTGTAGTTATTTTGCTCATACATCTTCATGCCCGTGGCATTCATGATGGGAGTCCCGTACGAGGAGAGCTTTACCATTGCAGAGTTGATTGGCATCAAGCTTTTCCTCAACGAGTTTGTGGCCTACGAGAAGTTATCTGCATTGAAGAGCAACAGACTCAACGGGCTGGATGCAGTTGTTGGCGGGCAAAGACAATGGGTTTCAGTAAGTGTAAAACTAAAGTAAAACTACTCACTGTTTGTAATAGACAGTACAGAACAGTAAGGTGTTTGCAAAGTGTTACTGTCATCTTGTGGTAATTGTAAGAATAGATATAAATATATCACTAAATAAAACCAAACTAAAGTCAAACTACTCACCATTTGGCCGAGCCTGAAATTCGTCATATTCAGTTTCATATTTAGCCATTAAATTTGTGTATACAGCATCCATATCAAACTTGCGCGGGCCGCACTAACATTAAACTTTCATATCAAGGCGGGGGCCTAAATTAGCATCCTGCGGGCCACATTTTGTTGAGTGTCAGTAGGTTTCATTTGTGGTTCTGTTGTTATTATCACACTTTGTCTTTTATTTCACTGGTAGTAGATTGATACTACCTTCTGTAGTAGCATCCAAACAATTGCTGATGCTGATTCATAATCTTACTGTTCCAGGTGCGGTCAGAAATAATCACCACTTTTGCTCTGTGTGGCTTTGCCAACTTTAGCTCCCTCGGCATCATGATTGGTGGCCTCTGTAAGTAACACCCCGCTACGCCTTGTACGATATTGTATTTTTTTTCCCTCTAATGATGTTTGACGCAGACCATTTTCTCTTACCAAAGCCTCTATATGCCCATCTAGAAGAGGTGATGTCTCAGGTCTGGTGTTGCGATCCATGATCACGGGCACGTGTGTGTCGCTTGTCAATGCTTGCATCGCAGGTACTTGTGCTTGTTTTGCTGGATCTTGATCTTCATGTGGCGCTTAATTTTTTTTTGTTTTCTCCTCAGGAATTCTTTTTGTCCCTCCTCTCGACTGTGTGAACTTGTTCAGGGAATCTGTTTTTAATGGAACAGATGCTAATATACAAACCTGCTGCAACGACCTCTTTGCCAGGTAGGTCTGTTAAATTGATTTAAATGAGAGGCTGCACGGTGTTCGAGTGGTTAGCGCGCAGGTTAGGAGACTCCACCCTCGGCCATGTCTGTGTGGAGTTTGCATGTTTCTCTGGGTACTCCGGTTTCCTCCCACATTCCAAAAACATGCTAGGTTAATTGGCGACTCCAAATTGTCCATAGGTATGAATGTGAGTGTGAATGGTTGTTTGTATATATGTGCCCTGTGATTGGCTGGCCACCAGTCCATGATGTACCCCGCCTCTCGGCCAAAGACAGCTGGGATAGGCTCCAGCATGCCCACGACCCTCGTGAGGATAAGCAGTAAATGAACGAATTATCTAATTGTTTACCTACACTGGGTAACAGCTATTGTAGCCGTATATAGCTGTAAATACACTGATGGCTGATGGGGATACTTTTTGTTTTGACTCGTCATGTGACTTCTCTTCCAGCGCTGTCAACAACGGGACCATCTCATTTGAAGGCTCATGGAGCACAGTCGCAAACGCCACTGTGTTTTTGTCCAAGTGCTGCCAGTGCTGCGGCCTTTCTCAAGATGTGCTTTGTATGTAGAGGAAGCAAACATCTATATCCTTCTCACCAGTTCAGTTACACTGGTTTCCACTTCCGATACTTATGACATACAGTATGTAGAAATGTAGATTATGCACACATAAAACACACATTTTAACTTAAGTTTACCTTCTGGCATTTTATATAAGACACAATCACTAAACTAAGGCAATTTATCGTTTTAAGCATATTAAATAGGATAGTGTCTTATATTACATTTTC
This sequence comes from Doryrhamphus excisus, assembly GCF_030265055.1. Classification (NCBI taxonomy): domain Eukaryota; kingdom Metazoa; phylum Chordata; class Actinopteri; order Syngnathiformes; family Syngnathidae; genus Doryrhamphus; species Doryrhamphus excisus. Next base: position 13,728,331 of record NC_080471.1, read on the forward strand.
AACTTTAGACTACAAATAACAAAAGAAATATACTTTTAAAGATTTTCCTATCTTTTATAGTGTATTACAAACAGTAGTATGTCTTAATATAAATGTGCATCTTTCATGTATTATATTGTAAATTTGGATTTTTTTTTAAAAGACCTCAGGAAACATTTGATGAATGTAAATATGAATGTAAAATCCTGAATGTTTAGTCATTTCACATTGTTCAAAGAATCAATTATGAAGTGTATAGTTGTACTTTGTGGAAAAAATAAACAAAAAAGACCAAATGAATCCTACTCATAAAACAAAAGGTTTTACATTTTTATTAAAAATATAATGACTTTGACATGGTGTAACATAGTAAACATTAAATAGGCACATTTACACTTCTTTATCTCTCACCCACTTGCTCCAGCGCACATTTTTTCCCACACTAAATACAATATTAAGCCCTTTTTTGTGTTTAATGTACAGCTACACCATCCAAGCATTTGAAACAACAGTGTTTTTTCATTTTTATTCGATTTTTTTCATGCAAGTGAATATTGTTTGAAACAATGTGAGTGGCTCATTTGACGATTCCTGTTAGTTATTAACCAAGAATCTATTCCACACATTTCCGACGCTTTGATGTATGCTATGTGCGGAATTTAAAAACCAAACTCTTCCTGCCTTTGGAAAACACGTGGTAACTGCTACAAGAGATAAGAAATGCTCAAGTATGTGTGGTGTTGCTATAAATATGTGTCGTATTGTGCTGACTGCTATGGGTAACGTACATGAGGGGCTTTGCATAGCCAAATCCGTGTGAAAAATCCTGAGTCTGCTGTTTTTAATGCTACTTTGCCCAGTGTGTTCATGGGTCAGGTCCAGATAACAGCGTTGGAACAAACTCAGCAGCTTTTTAGCTGCCAACATACTCCATATAAACGAGCTGCATCATAGCATAGTTGATCTATAAGCACCTTACTTTGGCTTGGGGGGGGGGGACTGTAATAGGTGGTTAAAACAAGCAAAACTGCAGTGGTGTAGAACTGTACTGTTTAATTTTTCGCACCTAATATGAGAACAACAACAATAATCATATTGTTAACTTAATACCCTCTGTGATATTCGAAGCGTATCTGTAAAAAGGCATATTTTTGTGTAGTTGTGTACCAAGTGTATACTTGCAGTGTACCTTTTTAAAGCTAAAGATGCCCTTTACATCACAGATGAACGTGCAGTGGGTAACAGGGCCATTTCATGATGTGCAAATGAAAACAAAACACAAAAAAAATTACTCTTGTTTTTTTTTTTAAAGCAAGTCTTTAAGATTACAGCCATTGTTGATCTTCTGCTGTGACAAAGCTGGCTCAGAGAGTTCACTTATAAAGCTGATAAGACTCTGACGCACGTGTTTGTGATGATTCAGTAATGTAGAGTCAATTCTCATGAGACCCAGTGTGGAAGAGTTAAAAAAAACACTGGTAAAAATTTTCCCTTTGAAATATTTTATATTCTAGTCAACGATCTAGCAAGGAGACAGATGGCTTGATAGTTATTCACAGTCATTGTACGTTGTGAGAAATTTTGTTGTTGTTTTTAATTATGGCCTGTAACTAAAGAGAAACCGCTAATAATTTCCTACCTCATTTCAAGAACATCAGTGGTTTCAGCAACTTTCACTTTGCCGTTTGAATCACTCTCCTCCGTCTTTCTCGTCACCTTTGGGCTCGAGTTAGCCTTTCGGACCATCTGAGGGCTGTGTCCTTTACGCTGCAATTGCGGGCTGCCGGAGCCTGGAGTCAACTTGCGGTTAAGCAAAGGACTCCTGGAGCTCTTTGTCTTGGCAGGCTGCTGCAGATCTAAAGTCTTGAGTGGGCGCAGGCCGAGAAGTCCACAATAGTAGTTGCACTGGTGGACAGTCAGGAAGTTCTCAAATACATCCGGGGAGCTGCTGTCTGTCAAGCCTTGGTATCTGAAACACAAAGGGGTTACTTATAATGCAGAAGCAAAAACAATAAATCTTAAATATCAGTTGATAGCAATCATAATACAAACCCTTTAGTCTTGGTTACAACTCGAACATTTGTAATCTTTGTTTCAACACCTGCAAAAATCACAGCATCATTAGAAGAGAAGCTATGTGTGGAGTTTGCATTTTCCCCCATGCATGGGTTTTCTCCAGGTACTCCGGTTTCCTCCCACATTCCAGACACATGTATGTTAGGTTCATAGGTGCCTCTAAAAAATTGTCCATAGGTATGAATGTGAGTGTGAATGGTTGTTTGTCTATATGTGCCCTGTGATTGGCTGGCGACCAGTCCAGGGTATACCCCGACTCTTGCCTGAGGACAGCTGGGATAGGCTCCAGCATGCCTGTGACTGACATGAGGATAAGCGATATAGCAAATGGATGGATGGATGGATATCAGGAGGAAAAACTACCCAATGTTATCTTTTTTCATGGTTACATTTTGACAATTGAGAGTTGCCAACTCACCTAAGATGCATGTTCTTGGACTGTGAGAGCGAACCCACACAAGTAGGAGATGGCATGCAAACGCCACACAAGATTAAAATATTCAATACATCATGGTCATTTTCAACCATGCATTTGTCGTTCATTGTAGTTTAATTTCAGCTTATATGTGTGACTGCTGAGCTGCACGTTGTCAAGTGGTTAGCGTGCAGACCTCACAGCTAGGAGACCTAGGAGGAGCTAGGAGGAGTTTGCATGTTCTCCCTGTACATGCGTGGGTTTTCTCCGGGTACTCCGGTTTCCTCCCACATTCCAAGAACATGCTAGGTTAATTGGCGACTCCAAATTGTCCATAGGTATGAATGTGAGTGTGAATGGTTGTTTGTCTATATGTGCCCTGTGATTGGCTGGTGAACCAGTGTGTACCCCGCCCTTCGCCCCGACCCTCGTGAGGTTAAGCGGTAGAAAATGAATGAATGAATGTGTGACTGCCTGGTCGTACCTTCCATGCGAGTGACCAGTAAGTTGCCATGTGTCCACTGATGAATCCAGTGCTGAAAGGTACAACATTTCTGTTCCATCTCAGAGACACTCTGTGCAATTAGTTTGCCTTTAGGATCAGTCAGGCAGTACTTGAGGAAGACCCCATTGAGGTCAGCCTCCGCTGTGGCATATGGCACAGAGTTGGCGGGGCGGTACATTAGGTACTGAGGAATGACTCTGTAGGTACAGCAGACAAATCATACCATTAATGATAGCAACTTTTCTATTAGAAGTTGTGTGACTTACTCTAGGGAAAAGCCAAAGTTTTCAATCACTCTTGCTTCAGCTGCAAAGATTTTACAATATTCTCGGATCGTGTTCTGGATTTTGCATTCCTAGCAGAAACAAAAAGTCAAATTTGTGTCATTTAAATGATTTTTATAAGCAGCAATTGAATCAAAATATGCATCTTTTCTTCCTCACTTGTTTTGTAAGCTCCATATTTCTGTCTGTAAGGTTACTCTCCTGCTTGGTCCCGTAGGCGATGGGGTTCTGAACCTTTATGATACAAGTGCTTCCTGACTCAAAGACAGGATTAAGGCCATAGATGACCTTCACTCTGCTGGTTTTATGGCCACAACCCTCGCCAATGTTCGCCATCTCGGTCATGATGCGGCCAAAGTACTTATCACCCCAGCAACCTGAGTTGGCAAGACCTTTGCTGAACATCAGCGGCGTCATCTCTATCTCCTCTCCAACTAAAGGAAATAATATAATCATTATTATTATCATAATAACATTTACAGGTGGAATAAATAAATAAAACATAAATAAATAGTTACCTTCAAAATCCTCTCTGAGAAGTATATCAGACAGAACTGAAAAAAAAGCAATCATAAAATCAGAATTTATTAGGTGAGCTAGAAGGTCCAAACTTCACACTTCTTACTGTCTACGCTGAGGAGGAAGTCGGTGGTGTCGGTGCCATACTCGTTGTTTATCGTGCAGCCGTACACACCGCAGTCGTGGCTTGAGGCCAGCACAACAGCCAATGCTACCTGGCTTTCATCCCCTGCACTTGAAACCAAATACAAAACAGCAACGAGGAACGCAGACAGAGTCAGTGATCAAAGTACTTCACAAGGTGTCGCTGCAACACTGTGACATGTGACCCCAGACTGCTGATTCGGCAAAGCACACACATGTGCACACACACATACGCATATATATATATAGACTGTGAAGATGGGAAAAATATTGTGTCACATTACAGTTCCTGTGTCTAGCCAGTTTCCGTGTTGGTTCACAGTCACATGAGACAAGAATATGAGAATGACAGAAGGCCACCGGGTGCTCTCTAAATAAATAAATCCTTCTAATCCTTGTAGCATCATTTGTTTTATAACAGTACCAGTTTATTACCTGCGAATATCCCCTGATCGTGGCACACAAATGCCATTCTGCCAACAACTTGGCTGCAGTGATGTGTGGCGTCCATTTACCTTCGTTTGACCTCCAGAATTTCCTCTTCATCCTTGAACCATTTAATGGTGGAGTCGGACAGGATGTTAAAAAACTGGCACCAAAGCTTCAGGTGTCCAGAGGCATCTGGGAAAGGTTCCCCTCTGATCTTACGGATGACCTGTGGAGCTGTTGGCACATGACCAAGCAGGTGCGGAGCAAGCATTAGTATGTATGTAGATATACATGGAGGCAAAAACCAGCTCTAATGTTTCCATTCATTCATTTTCTACTGCTTATCCTCACGAGGGTCGTGGGCGTGCTGGAGCCTATCCCAGCTATCAATCACAGGGCACATATCGACAAACAACCATTTACATTCACATTCATACCTATGGACAATTTGGAGTCACCAATTAAACTAGCATGTTTTTGGAATGTGGGAGGAAACCGGAAAAAACCCACGCATGCACAGGGAGAACATGCAAACTCCACACAGAGATGTCCGAGAGTGGAATCAAACTCGGGTCTCCTAGCTGTGTGGCCTGTATGCTAACCACTCAACACTCTGCAGCCTAATAATATTCATATACAGCAGTAGACCAAGACAGTGATGGGAAATTACAGCTTATCCACTTTAATTAAACCCTCTCAATCACAGTGCCCTTTTAAAAGAACACTGTTCTGTGTGAAAAGCACTGACACAGAACGGGGAGAGACAACCTCCAATATTCTCGTTTGGGAGGTAGTATCAGAGCTAGAACAGATGCGAAAGGGCCAACTGTGTGAAAGGGTATTTGAAACACCCAACACACACCTCTCTGACCGTGTTGTGGTGAAACCAATTGGTTTTGACTTTGACATGAATCTCATTATTCTGTGTCTCTCTGTAAAAGTGCTCAAAATTATGGCAAGGTTCCATTTTACTGGTTTCTGTGTGAAAGGCTAAGGTGAATAAATGTCAGATTGCACATGATATTATCTTGTTCTCACAGGCTACATCTGAACTTTACCTTTCAGAGGGTCGTACTTCTTTTCAGCAACTTTCTCCTCCTTTATTGTCTTCGCCGGCTCCTCTTTGGCTGGCTCCTCCACAACTTTGGGTACCTCCAGTGTGGCCTTCCTGCGACTCAGTGGAGAGCGCCTCTCCATCGGTGGGGTATTTTGTCCAACAGGAGCTTGGAGCAATGCTGCTCTGCGTGCCTGGCTCGGGGACATATAAGGGGTGTCCTTCTTGTTTTGAGCTTCCAGTGACCCAGAAACTCCATCGGTATCCTCTTTAGCCTTGGGCATGAAGATCTTACGGCGGGCTCCCGAGGCCAACTCCTCAGGCGTGGCGGAGCGTATGAGTGACAGACTGTCCCTTCGTTTCAACCTCGGGCTGCTCTCGCAGGACAGTGATGAGGTTGGTGTTGATGACGTTGGCGTCGATGCACCACTTAGATCCTCGTCCGTCCTGTCATTCTGGTGGTCGTCCACTGTGATGACAGGGACTGCCATTCCAGCATCGATGTCCAGCTCCTGAGCAGCCTTGGTCATAAATTTGCGAATACTACCGGGGCTCAGTGATGGGTGAGTTGGGGGTTTGTGTGCGAGTCTTTCAGTGGAGGTCCTGCTTCTGAGGAGGTCCTCAACAGTCACAGAATTTTCTATCTTTGCCTCTTTTAAGGGTTTTGCTTTGAGTATTTCAGGGTAAATGTTGTCTTCTGTAGTTTTATGCACAGACAGTACTTTGTCATTCACCCGTTGTACCACACTTGGGATTGTGAAAGTGCTCTCAGTGAAGCTCCCCTTGACTTCTTGAGGTTTTTCAGACTTGGCTGTCATGTTACTACCAGCACCATGTAGCGTAACAGTGGGTGTAACTCTTGTGAGCACTGAGGTTTCAGTTTCTGTCCACGCACTCTGAGTGGGCTTCCTTAGTTCACTCTCATTCTCGTGACAAGTGACAGAAATTGGCGGCACCACAAACAATGGCGCAGTAGGCTTTCCACAGGGCGGTAGGGAATCCGAAACACAGGTGTTTACCAATTTATGATCCTCCTTATCATCACTGCATGAAACATTTATTTGGGGAATGGATGTGTAGTCCACCTGAGGGAGCTGCTCACTTGCTTTCATGCTTGCCTGCCCTTGCTCAGATATTTTTGTCTTGTTATCCAATTGCTCCAGTTCTTTCGTTTTATCTGTGGGTGAAAGGTTATCATCACCATGCAGAGCTTTCTGCTTTGGCAACACACCGGATGAATCAACAACATCGTGGACTATTGCCTCCGGTTTTGTGTGTTTTTCTAAAATACGTGGCTCTGATTCTATCCTCTTGAGCGCTAATATAGTCAGCGGAAGAGTGGACTGCTTGACATCAGGCTCTATTATTTCAACCTTTGGGATAGCAAAGTGCTCATTTGGGCTTAAATCTGACACAGGTTCTTTGAAATCTGTTGTGTTTTCAATACACAAAGATGCAAGTGGAACTTTTTCTGGGGGACTTTGTCGTTTCTCATGACTGTCTTGATGCAGCATATTTTGCTCCACAACACTAAGTTCATCTTGCTTGTTTTGTGCAACCGTAAAGATCTTCGAGTCTTCCTCCATGTTGTTTGCATCAGTTGGCTGTTTCGTTCCTGTAGCCTCAACCTTTACTTCAATCATTTCTCCTAAAATCTCTTGTTTTTTCAAACTGTTAAATGATTGATCTTCTACATCTTTGAGTATAGCATCATTTATTTCATCCTTCATTTCACCTTCCGTCTCGCTCTTTCTAAAACCTGACTCTGAACTCTGTCGTACTCTGTGTTTTAACTCCTCTTCTGCCAAAGGTGGTGTGTATTCAGGCCGCATTTTTAGGTCAGCCACCTTTGAGGCGTCAGAGGGTGAAAACCCTACATTAATTTCCTGTGTCGTTGTAGCATGCTCTCTCTGTGAATGGCTTGCCTCCATATTAGAATGAGGGGCAACGGTCTGCTGATTGGGTGTTTTATTTTCCATTGTCTCGATTGTCTCTTTCTGCAAATGCAGCGTTAATTCAGTTTCATTTAGTCTGTTTATATCTGAACCAGGCAGGTCATTTGATTTGACTTGAGTTTTCTCTTCCACGTCTAACTGCTTAATAGGGTCCTTCATCTCTTTGTCAGGTTCACCTTCTTTGTCCATCTTATCAACATTTGTCTCTCTCCCTTGCAAAGACTCAGCGGGCATCACACAGGTAAGGCTGCTACTCTCCATAGCTGAGATAACACTGGGAGAGGCAGCCTGGCTGGCTTCTAAAATGCTGGACAGTGGAGGGAAACTTGCATCATGAATGGTTTGGCTCTGTGGCGACACAGACTTATGTTGGCCTTCTCTTTCGCTGGGGTGATGAGGTTGTGGTGAAGCTGGATCTTGTTGGCGTGAGAGAACCGAATCCACCCTTGAGACCACTTTAGTGTCTTGCTCTGCAGTCTATTTGAAACCAAACAAATAAAGCATTTTAGTGTATGTTTTTTTCTGAGCAGCAGCAGAACATGGGGTCAGAACGTCTGCCTTACATTCAGGTGGTGCTGGGTTTGAATCTCAGTTGGGACCTCTTTGTGTGGAGTTTTCATATTCTCCCTGGGCTTGTGTGGGCCTACTCCAGATACTCTGCTTTCCTCCTACAGTCCAAAAACATCATACAGGTAATGCAATTGTATTATAATAACCATGTTACTTAGTAGAAAGTATTGTAGTAGTTACTTAGTCGTATTAGTATGATGGTATGTAAACTGGTCGAAGCCTAAATGCCTAAATGCTGCAGTGCAGTCAGTGTGCCCTCAGTCAGTGTCATGCTTTGTAATGTTGACCTATCAGTGACATTTGCCACTGAAACTAATAGACAGAGACATGTACAGTACTATTGTGAAGCAACAGATAAAAACACTTATTTGCATTGCAATTTTGCACCTCAGACCTAAAATGAAGAGCACTAAACTAATAGTTAATCAATGATTAGTTGGCAGATAAAATGTATTAAAAACATTGCAAAAAAAACAGATCGATATATTCTTGCGTTTCATGAGCGTCCCTATCTTGTGTCACGTGAAAGGTGGCTCTGTTTACACAGGCATGGGACTAAGGTAATGTTATGGTATTTTAATAAATTAAATCTGAATTCAGTTAATTTATGGCAGCATGAATAAATTAGATTCATCAACTTTGTCTAGACCTTTGTGGATGCAGTGGAAGATAGATGCCACAGTCAAGCTGAAAAAAGCATGGAGGTTTATGAGAAAGAATAACTGTTGCCAGATTTGCTTGTGTCAGCTATAAAGTTATTTTAAATCACGACCAGGGGAATTCCTGCACGTTTTGGGCAGGTGTGTGTTGCTTACACAAAGAATGTGTCCCAGGAAAAAGTATGTTTTATCATATTAAAAAAAGTTACATTAACTAGAATGCACATACTGTGGAAATATTTCCAAATACATAAAATGTAAATGTGCACAAAAAGTATACTTTGTTGGTATAACTTGAGTGGGGACTTCTACTATCTACTGTATGTTACAGTTGGGGTTTTCTGTGCTGTTCAATACAATTTACACTGAATGCTACAGAAGCTGCATGTAGCCTTGTGACGTGTTTGGCAAGTAGTTACTACTGAAAAAAAAGAAGTTAGTGTTTCCGAATGAAGGGAACTGGTGTCATGTTCAGTCTAAAAATGAAGCTCGGCTGTGTGTAAACAGAGTGTGATTGTGTCATAATCGTGTGAGAAAACAAAGACAAAGGAGTAGACTTCCTCAAGCTGCTCACCGGCAATGCTCATTATAGCATCACACACAATAAATATATAGCTTTAGTTTATGATGCTAACAATACTGTAATATACTGCAATTTTAATCTGTTCACTTCAGTTCCTCATTTTAATCAAAGTTAATTCATTAGTTATCACTAAATGCCGTTTACAGGTAGTCAATCTGTATATTAGCTATCATGAAACATATTGAAATGCATTGAAAATCACAGCCAAATGAGTTGTGTGTTAGCTGATAGTATATAGTAATAAATCAGTACTCATCGTCTATGCCAGGGATAGGCAAACTGCGGCCCGGGGGGCACATGCAGCTCACCAAGCATTTGAATCCGGCCCGCCAGTTGTACAAACTTTTAACATACAAACTGGCAACATGACTTGCCAGGATGCCTTATTTAGTAAAAAAATTACATAATTTGATGTGGTCTGATGTTTAAAGTGCTTCTGAAAAAAGGGACATGAGACAGCTGATCGTATAACACTTTTACAGATAAAATTAGACAAATAATTCAAGGAAAATTATAAGCATTATAATGCGGCCCGCTTTTTCTCATGTTTTAACTGTGTATTAACGAATGAATGTTGTATTTTGGTGTGTCTTCTACTCTATTTATATGCTTTTATTCAACTCCATTCTTCTGTAAAGTGTCTTTGAGTATTTTGAAAAGCGCTATACAAAAAAAAATATTATTATTATTATTATTATTATTAAATAGTGTGTGTGTGTTAAATATATGTTCTGGCCCCCCGAACAATTTTGTACACTCAATGCGGCCCACGAGTCAAAATATTTGCCCACCCCTGGTCTATGCAAACCAATGATCCTGGCTATCCATTGACAAGAGGAGCATTGCCTTCCTCTTGTCTACACAAGGGTGTATTTTTAGGCTTTGGAGATGGTAAAGGGAGGGCAGGCAGTGAGGAATTTGCAAAATGTGACAAGACCCTCCTTCTCATGCTGAGACCTGCCACAAAAGTCACTCGACTAGCCCTCAGACAGAGCCTACAAAGCCTCTACGTAACGTGAGAGCTGTCGTTGGCATTCAGGTTGGAGCTTGTCCTCTGACGCACTGCTGTCTCACTCACCACAGTTAACATCTACGAGATCTAGCTTAGAGTGCGCTGTGACGATGCACAACATCCCCCACCCCCACATATTAGTGCTCTACTTGTATGGTTCCTCATTTCTCACACATGGTGATGCCGGTTCATTAAAAAGAGCTTTGCATTGGCTGGAGATACTAATTACATCACTTTGGAGTTATTGCTGCCACACCTCAACCAATCTACCTGCGCTTCCCACCACTTTTTTATGAGCTGCGACCCGAAATCCAAACCATGTCATAGTGGACATAGTTTAGGATTCAGCCCTGACGTGGCTTGACTGTGCTCACTATCTTGTCACGCAAATGTAATCTAAATATAAGTCTCAAGTCAAGTGGCAGGCAGCTGCTTTTCAGGATTGCTGTACATACCTCAGTGAGAACATGAAGGTCGGTCGATGGTGTGTCTTCACCTAGACCTCTGATCTCTTCCGCTGTTGATACCGGTTCATCAGCCACTTTTGTACTCCATTTTGTTGGCTCTTTTGTGCTCTTTTGTAATTGTACAACATCATTTTCACGTGCAGTGAGGTTCTTCGACTGTTGGTCTCCAGCCACACATTCTGAAGGTTGCTTTGGATCAGATTCCATTGGTACAACTTGGTCCATAGGAGGTTTATCTACCTCTGGCTGATGCTTTGTGTGCAGCCGATGTAATGGTGGTGTTTGTGACTGCAGAGTTTTAGGCTGGATTGAGCTCGGTGGTTGGTGATGTTCTTTCTCTTTGTTTTCAATGTGTTCATAAGAGTCCCTTTTGCTCTTCCCAAAGAAGAAGTCTTTGACCGAGTGTAACATGGACGAGAATGACGTTTGAATGTTATGGTGGTCGTGATCCTTGTGAGCTTTTCTGTGATGTTTGACCTCTGAGAGGTGTTTTGGTTGCTCTGCTGTATGCGAGCCCTCCTGCAGCCTTTCCTCCTTCTCTTTCTCCCTTTCTATAATAGAATGGTTTCCTTTCGTCTCATTTGTGGTTTCATGCTCTTCTCTTTCTTTCTGTAATGTGTCAAGTTCTCCTTCTTTGTCTTTCCTAGCATTTGTGATACATAAGTCCAACTCGTGTAGTTCCTCTACTTGGGGGGTATTCTGGCTGTCTTCAGATGCCTGCGATTGAAGAGTCTCTGACAGAAATTGTGCCAAACTGATTCCTCCGTCATAGCAGTTTTCACCTCCGTTCCCCATCACGTGGCCTCTGCTGTTGCTGCTGTTTGTGGTGGTGTTAATGCCAGCATCGACACCATTGGTGAGCTTTGGTTTCTTTTTGGCCAGGAGTTCCTCGAGGGCCGGTATGTCCTTCTCTAAACTATTGTCCAAAGGTGCAGCAGTGGCTGTTCCTTTGACGTCAGAAGAGCTAACTCCATTGGCCTCTGTGGGAGCCTCCAGCTGCTCCACAGCTTTAGGCCCCTTAGCAGCTTGGACCGGCTCCGGTGGCGGGATCAAGCGCTTCCTCGGAGGGGCCTCTGGATTAACTAGCGGCTTCTCTCTTTGAATATTTTCCTGGTCCTCCTTCTTGGGGTGCTCTTCCAAGTCTTTTCTCTTCTTTTCCGCTTTCTGCTTCAGCTTGGCAAAGAACCTCTGGTGAATTTTGAACTCGCTCATGGTGCCGACCTCCAAAACCCCAGAACAGGACACAATTCCTTTGCTATTGCTAGCCGAGACTTGATAGATAGCCGCATCATCCAGTGTACAGCTGAAAAAAGAAATTAATAGCAAATTGAATCTAAATTGGAATTTCCAATGATCCAAAGAAATATATTTATTGTTTCATGTTTGTGTGGCACATACTTGTAAATATGGAGGGTGTGAGTTTTCCCATTTTTGCGGATCTCATACTTCGGAAGTCCACAGTAACGGTCCATTTCCATATCATCCTTATACCATTTTAGTTCTGGGGGAGGATAACCTATAAAAAATGGAATAGTGGTTCATTCATTCATTCATTTTCTACCGCTTTTCCTCACAAGGTTTGTGGGGGTGCTGGAGCCTATCCCAGCTGTCTTTGGGCGAGAGGCGGGGTACACCCTGGACTGGTGGCCAGCCAATCACAGGGCACATATAGACAAACAACCATTCACACTCACATTCATACCTATGGACAATTTGGAGTCACCAATTAACCTAGCATGTTTTTGGAATGTGGGAGGAAACCGGAGTACCCGGAGAAAACCCACGCATGCACGGGGAGAACATGCAAACTCCACACAGAGATGGCCGAGGGTGGAATCGAACCCTGGTCTCCTAGCTGTGAGGTCTGCGCGCTAACCACTCGAATAGTGGTTATTATGATGAATTGGTGTAAGTGTGAATGGTTGTTTGTCTATATGTGCCCTGGGATTGGCTGGCGACCAGTCCAGGGTGTACACTGCCTCTCGTCCGAAGACAGCTGGGATAGGCTCCAGCACCCCCACGACCCTCGTGAGGATAAACGGTAGAGAATGAATGAATGAATTAATTAATGATGAATTGGTGTGACATGGATAGACTCCAGCATGTTGTAACCCTATGAGGACAAGCGGTATAGAAAATGAATGGATGGATAAAATGAATAGCTGTTACAGAAACTGTGTTTTATGAATGACATCACATTTTATCACTTGTGTTTGCACATTCATAGTCAGTTCCTTTTTTTTGCGGCTAGTCACAACCTTTTTCATCCATTACGGTTTATGTCAGCTTTAACAGACTGAGAAATGTAACATGTCACACAATCACACAATCAATAAGGTCCGGGGTGTGCAAGCAGTGTAGAAAATGGATCAGGCGTACCTGATACAACACAGGTGAATTTCGCGTTACAGTTTTCAGACACTGCCTTTGACTTCAATGTAGTCTCAAAGGACGGTTGTATATCCTCAGTGAGCTGAGCCATGACAGTGCACAATGTGCTCCTGGAAGAAAACATGATTGTATGTACTGTATTAGTGGTTTTCAAACAGACACGTATCAGTGTTTCCCATCCATGAATTTATTTGTGGCGGCCCACCACAATTTGGAGCACCACAAATAGATATGGTACCGCATGTTTGCCCTTGCTCATAAACACACTATAATGGGACTGTTTGTGGAACTTGTCATTACAACTCAGTACAGTAGATTGCATTGTAACTCTGCTTCTTAACATAACTCATACGCACATAACACAACTGACTTGCAACACATCTGCTCATCAATACAGTGACATATTCGATGTACAATGATGTGTAAATTATCTTTAAAATCAGCGCCCACTTTCATGGAGTCCCTGAAATATCATAAATGTTTTTTTTTTAACCGCTGTGTTATAGCGTGCACACAACTACATGTATCTCTTCACAAAATGAAACCAACACCCGTAAGTCAGTTACTCCATTTGAAAACCGTATTTTAGAATTGTATCTGTCCACACACTAAAACCCTGCTGGACAGACGTTTTCATCATGGCCAATTATGCAAATGAGGCAATGACATAATCGACCCACCCCCGTAACCTACTGCCACAGATAGATTGCAGTCATGTGGGAAACACTGCATACATTTACACTCTTGTATTATTTCATCCTCCCAATGATGCATTCAAATTTCTTTAAAGGAAATATTGTTAATAGACATTTTTGGTAGTGTAGAGAGGTTGACACTGAGACTTTTGGGATGCCGAGGAAAACAGGATGCCAATGCAACACTGAAACTGATGTTGTTCACTTAAAATGGAATGCAAGACCGGACAAAAAGTGGACACTTATTTACATTAACTGTTAAGACTTGTGTAGGTTTCACTCTAGGGGATAAACCAGATTGTGTGGTTAAAATGTTAGTTGGGAGGAATGTTTCAAAAATATGGATTACCTCGTTGGCCTGTAGTGAGAATACCTTGAATAGCTATTTAGAGAGGAGGCAAATGAAGGGTTGTCAATGAATAACTGGAATCTGTATAGTGAAGTAGCGTAATGGTGGCTCGCCTCTTCAACATTCATTTCTGGTATTCATTTGGTTTTTTAAAATTATTATTATTAATTAAAGCCAAATGAATGGTCTTTTAAAGGTTTTGGTTTTGTTTTGTCTTTACCAACATAAATACTATGAATTGTAAAAACAAAAAAAATGCATAGCATATGAAGAATGTTTACCTGTTCTCAGGCCTAACATTTGAGAGGTAATTATTGCGGGTTTCGAGACGGCCGTTTGAAGAGCTGCTATCCTCTTCACTGAAGCTGCTTGTTCTCCCATTGGCAGAAAAAGAGCGAGTCATTGGCCTCCTGGAAGTCATTGTTCACTGTAGTAATTCACCAAAAATGTACGATCCACTATTTGCGCCCACAAAATAAAACAAGGTCACGTCCACAGCTTGTCAAAATTCACTGCCTTGGATCAGAGTTGAAGTTTGTTACTCAAATAAAAGCCCCTATGGAAGAAGAAAAGGGAAATAATTATATATATATAGAGATATTTTTTCAGTCAGTATATCAATAGTATATCAAAATTCAGGCACACATTACAGAGTCCATGCTCGGCTTCTCTGACCAAGCTAAGTACTTGCATTGAAGGAAGTTATAAATAGTTGTCGCTATCAAGTTGTAATCAAATACAAGCTCAAAATGCAGCATTTATGGAAGATGTACACATTCATTTAACTTCTCAGGGTCCATATAAACACGCTAAATGGTTGCAACTTACCATTGAGATGTTGTCAGTGTTTCTTTGGAGCTCGTGTCTGTAAAGAAAGTCTCTGGAACTGCCTATCATAGAGGCACATGTGTTGCCAGCAGGGCCCTATTTTTAGCGGGCCCACAAATAGGTGCAAGAGCACATCAGATTTTCCAAAACTGCAGTCCTACTTAACAAAGAGGTGTAAAAAATTAAAATTACTGTCTGAATCAAACACTTTTATTAACGTCAAAATTCAATATTGATCTATATGAGTTGGAATAAGTGTCTCATCTGGTAAAACGCAGTGCAAGATCATGCAAACCTCCAAAACATGTTTTGTGGGAAACACACATGGATGGATGGATGCAGCTGATGGCACCATGTGCTTTGCTAAGGAGCTGCTAAATGAACAGCACTCCCACCCCATCAAAACATACAAACTTCATGAGTTTCACATCAATAAGACAAAGTAGTGCAAGGAAAGTAGTGCAAAGATTGTGAATATGTTGCGTGGTTGTCATTTTGCTATGGCAAAAAACTGTGTGATATTACAATAACAGAATGTGATTTGGATTTTCAACACATACAGAGAATCAAATTATGAGATTAAAGCTAAAATGGGGTCATTTTATGTTTAATTTCGTGTTGTGAAGTAGACTCATCACACTTTTTAATCTCTTCGTCAACAAACTGCTCATTCTATTGTTATTGGCCATTTATGTTTATTAAGTAAAGAAAAAAAAACGCTGCTATCCTCTACCCACGTGTGGAAATGATCACATGCGCATTTTACCGTAATACTAAATATAGTGTCCTCTTGTTTTTTCTTTCAGATGTACTTTTAAATATTGATTTGCTGTAACTGTTTTATTTAAATGTATTTCATTCCACTTATTTTGGATTAAATTAAGATTGCAACCTCAATAAACGACAAACGTGGTTTTGGATCAAATGACGTGCGTCTGTACTTTCGGCTTTACGGTATTGTCTTGTTCCGGGAAAGAGGGGAGGGTTTATTTGCAATCATTTATTTGAGTTATGAAGTTGAGATAAGCGAAACAGTCTCTGGCAGCGTCGCTATCAGTGCAGAGCTGATGGTAGGTACGCACGCCTGTTATCTTTATTATTGTAGCATATAGTAGTATTATACAAACAGTTAATTCCTTGCTTTGATTAGAAGCATTTCTAACAACTTTGACTCATCTTATAACAGTAAATGCGGCGCCGAAAGGGTACACGTCGCCGATAAAAAGAAGGAAATGCATTGAGTGGTCCCATCCCTGCCGTATAATGATCGGAGGTGAGTTGTGCGGTATACGACTAAGCTCAACAGCGGAGTTGTTGACTTTACAAAACAAATCAGTCAGAGTTCCCTGCCTTGTTTCCAGACATTGTCATCGTGCGCCAACCTGTCTCTGTATGTGTGCCTGTCAACTACAAGGTCACTCTGAGTGTCCGTGCTGAGGGTGCAAGCATCCTCAGCTACCAGTGGTTCACTAGTGATGACAAAGAGGTATGTACAGTATGCTAATTGCAACTATGCATGCTGCAGGAATAATGTATGTCAGTTAAGTGATGCACACATGAATATACATTTTAAGACAAGTGTCAGGGTGTCAATGTGTAAAATATTTTGTTTGCTGGGTTCTGTGTTTAAGTCACTGGGATATAAATATGGGATCTATTGTTATGCTTCAGGGTTTGACAGAATTACGCATAGTGGTGCTGAAAGAGACCAGGGGGATAGTGGGATGTAAACGAGGAATAACACAATAATTAGATGGCTGAGTCTGAATTTGTTCCAATGCTCAAACTGCTGTCTTTTACATGCAGTGTGTAAGATGCTAATGATACAACTGACAAAGAAGCAGAAGAGTGTAAGAGGGTATCAGAACTTTAACAGTGGTGGGATGAGGTGTGAAAGGTTATTTTGGGATGTGATCACCGGGGACTCACATCTCCAGACAGTGACAACTATTGTCACCATCCTAATAATTCAATTGTATTATCAAGTGGGTTCTGTGTAAAAGGCACAAGCAAATAAATATAGGATCTTCTGTATGGATCAGATTATTCAGAGGCGTATGAGTGAAAGAAGTAAATGGCACTCACACAAGTCTTTGCATTGTACTGTATTGTAGCAAATTCGATTAAGTTGTATCACATCTTAATTGTCGGAAATACATATCATATAACATGGGAGTTATTGGGAGTTGTACCTGAAATGTGTCCATTGTTGGGAGACTATTGAAATATTTGATTGATTTGTACTTTGTCACTTCCTTAGCCCAAAGGACCACCATTAAATGTGTATGGTGGAACTCAACCGGATCTGCCCATTGAAGCCAGAAAAAGTCAATACTATGTGTGCCGGGTAAACGATGTCTTTTCCAACTGTGTATTCAGCGAGTGGGTGAAAGTCAAGGTGCTGGACATTGATGTATCAGGTATGAACGGACAAATGCTCTAATTTTTTTGCTCACGACACAAATTAGAAACGTGGAATACATGAATGTACTACAACAACATGAATCACCAACCCAATAAAAATGTATCCAATTTGGAACCCTCCTGTATGCTCATCGATACAGGGCATGATTTTTATCGTTTTGTGCATTTGCATACAAGCAGTGATAACTCATTTTTAGTTGTTGTCTCTTGTTGTGGGAATAATTGTTCTACTTTCAACAATACCAGGTTTGCCGCTGAAGTGGAAGGGGGAGCCCCACATTGCTATCAACCTGAAACCTCAGACGGTCCAACTGGGTGCAAAAATTATTCTCCGCTGTGCTGCTTTTGGCAACCCTGCTCCTGACTACCAATGGTACAGAAATGGACATCTGCTATTAAAAAATACCAGTGACACTCTACAGGTAAGGAAGAGCTAATAGTAGCTGTTTACACTATATCAATAGAGTGACAATAGAGTGACTCATTCACCATGCTATTCATTTTGAAAGTTTGGTTAATATTTCTCACAATGTTTGTGCAGTGATGTATAATCTCACATGCAGGTGAATGAATGACTTTTTGTGCTTCTGCTAGATTGACCGTGCCACTGCTGAACACAAAGGAACGTACTTGTGCTCAGTGTCCAATGTGCTTGAGGAGATATGGAGCGAAGCTGGTGAGGTTGATGTGGGTAAGTCACAGATAAAACTCAGCACAAAGCCAATATTTCCTGTTTTTCTCTGACTTTGTTAATTTTCTGTGAAATGCTGTCATGAAAAACACGTTTATTTCACATTCATTTCATTTCATCCTGAATTGGAACTCAGCCTTGTAGTTGTTTCCATTATATTGAAGGTACTTTCCCATTTCTCTAGAATTAAACAGGAAGTTGTTAGACTCCAAAGGGTATTTGAGCCAAGCATAATAGGCACACAGGAAGGTGATAAAGTGAAACTACAAGCAATGTTGCTCCCTTTTGCTGTTTATGTTCTGTCATGCGTCATAAATAGTTTCCTTTGCAACACCTTATGCAATCACAGAAAATCATCATGACATAATTGTTGCAAAAAAATGCTGAGTGTTGTTTTTTGTTGTCTCTTTAAAGTGCAAAATGATCAACTTCCCCTGTCAGCGCCTGCAGGTACAGTTTTTGGAGGATATCATTTTCAAACCATTCTGTTATTTTAAGAGAGGAAAACTTGCATGCAGCCCTTGGTACATCACGGTTACTATATTTGAGTTTTTAAAAAAAAATAATGATATAATAAATGGTTACGGTTTCGTGGCTGACTATGGCCTATTATTAGTCCAAATATTTTGATAGACATGTAGTATTATGTTCACTAGCTGAGCTGAGCTGATATACCTTGGTTGAGATATAGTTAAAAAAAGGTTCTTTTTTTTCTCATTCCATGCGAAAGTAGTTTTGGGCTTCTTTGTCCATCTTCTCCACTCTGTTTTAAACAATTCTTAAGGTTAGAATAACTAAATTGGATAGGCTAACTGGTTAGCTCGATAGCTTGCTATGCTAGTAGCAGCCAATAGTGTAGCCAATGTGATGTCAACAAAGAATTATAGGAGTGTAAAAGCGACAATTAGGGTGTTATTTAATGTCTGTATGGCTCTAATTATGTTAAAATCTGTATTTAGGAAGTCATAAACAGATTTTCTATGCTCCAACTATGAAAATATTCTGTTTATTATACTACTTCGAGGAAATTCACGAATCATGTGGAACCAGTGAAGCGCAATAAACGAGGGACGATTGTACTTTTGAATCATGTTTTGATCTGTTTTAGCTGTTGACAAGGTTGCCTTACTCATCGGCAACTTGAGTTACTCCCACCACCCTCGCTTAATGGCCCCCGTTATGGATGTACATGAGCTGGCCCACCTCCTGCAGCAGCTTGGGTTCAGAGTGGTGTCCTTGCTGGATCTCACCAAGGTGGAGATGCTGGCTGCTGTGGATAAGTTCATTGACCTCCTAGATAGAGGAGTTTATGGTAAGCATGATTTTTTTTTTGCATGTTTGTCACACCTAAATGTTTCAGATCATCAAAACAAATTTAAACATTAGTCAATGACAACACAGCTGAACACAGAATGCAGTTTTTAAACTAAACCTTTTATTATTAATGGTAAAAGAAGAAAAAAAACATGTCTCTAGCTGATTGACAGGTAGTTGGAGTTAAAATTAAAATTAATTAATTAAAATTAAAATTAATTAAAATGAAATATAAATACATAATGTTTTTTTTTATTTAAAAAGGGTTACATCTTAAATCAGAATTTGGTTAATTTAGGTTTTTGTCTGTATGGAATACAGTTGGAAACATAAAAAAACTATCTTGTAACCTAATCGTAGTCATATGTACGTCATGCCGTGTGGCTATGAAGAAATAAGTACTACTCACAGGAAGAAGTAGTAGCTATTTATGGTTTTGCATGTCATTCTCATATAACTTTCACAACATAACATTTGAATGTATTTGAACATATAGCAAACATGTTAGGAATGTGTTTACCTAAGTGTCACTTTTCTTTTTTACTGCTCCAAACTAAATATGACTAAATCTACATTTCATATAATTATTTTCAGGCCTTTTCTACTATGCGGGACATGGTTTTGAGCGGGCTGCCAGAAATTACTTGGTACCTGTCGATGCTCCGGTGCCATACAGAAGTGAAAATTGTGTGTGTGTTCAACGCATCATGCGAAGCATGCAGGAACGACAGACTGCTCTCAATGTTATCCTACTGGATACCTGCCGCAAATGGTAACTGTCATAGTAAATGAGTGTATTTCTTATTAAAATGTGATAAGGTTACTCTAAACAATGTAATATTAACTTCAAGGTACAACCAGCAGTGTATCCCATCAACCATCACGCCATTGGAGCCCAAGGGGAATACAGTGTACGGTTATGCCACGTATGTCATTTACATTATTTTTTTCCTACTTTTTAATTCACCAACATGCCATAACCCAGAAGATTGGGTTATATAGTTGATTCTGTTTGTGTTTTTATAATACCTGGTCGTCCAGATGTGAAGATGCTGTGGCTTTTGAGGTCCAGGATGGAGGGAAAAGCACAGGAATCTTCACCAAGTACTTGAACAAGCACATCCTTCAGGCAGAGAAGGTCACACATGTCTTAGAGAGAGTGTCAGAGGGTGAGTTGCATCTAATATGTTGTGAAAATAGACACTGGTTGCCCTTCCATACATTGGGGTTGTTTAGATGTCGGGTAAATGATCTGAGGGGAACGCGTATGATCTCCTTGCTGCGATGGCCGGACCAGAGATAGATTTCATAATCACTGGCGACTCATTTTCTTGCTGTTTACCCATGATCTAAGTTTATGACTCAGGTATCAGTGTTTTCCTCCTTGAATGAGTGTTTATCTGCTTCTGGTAACATTATTTAAAAAAAAATACAAGGAACTATTATCATGTGACCTCATTCTCTTGAAATTCACACTGTAGGCTTTGAAAACAGCAAGAAACCTGAGATGCTGCACAGCACAAGACAGCTGCTCTGCCTTTTGGGCCCTCCCATAGCACCCCTTTGGTCCCACTCGCATGAGTTCACCCGCAAATCAGCTGTGACTAGACAGAGCACCCTGCTGACAGGACCGTGTGCCTGATGTGTGTGCGGTTACAAATGTGTAGCACACAACTTGAAAATTTAATTTAAATTGGGATTTTAAATGTTCTCATCACGGAGAGGTTGTATTTTCCACTCTGGACCTTTTCTCAAAAGTATCAAGGCATATTAGGGGGTCGGTGAAAAGACAAAAAAGAAAAAAGTGTAAGAATAAAGTCATAAAATGATAAAAAGGGAATTTAAAAATTCCTACACAAACAAGTAACATGACCAAACCCTCAACAGTCCTCAGTTTAATGCAGATAATGTTTGTTTTATGACCTAAGACCTAAAATAAATATATCTTAACCTAAACTAAACATCTTTTTGACCGTACGGAGCTAACTATGCTTATATTTATAAACAAATGTAAGTATTTTTTAGTTCCTCCACAAAATATATTAGTTCCTCCGCATTATATTGTTTGATTGGAGCCTGACTGTGCAACACTTTGAAAACACCTGGGTTAAAAAGTTATTTGCTGGATATTTCCAGATAATATTTTATTTTCCTTTTGTAATTCCCCCACTGTATCTTATCTCTCCCCATACTACGTGTCGGGGGTGGAGTATGAACTGTACGTGGTCCCCCATCTGTCTGTGATGTTTTTTGTTTTTTTTAATCCTTCCTCATTTCTTTGTGGTGACATTCATTGTATATTTTTCCTTAGGTATTTGTGCCTTGTTTCCTTTACCAAAATTTTACATAGTTCCCTGAAGTTCCTCAAAGTCAGCCATTGTGAATTCCATGATCATTTTCTAAACCTCACTTCCTGTTATGGAGAAACTAAGGAAGTTTCATGGTTAAAGTTTTGGCATAGGACTGTATGACTTTCAACAGCTTTGTTTTTGAATTCCAACACTCACTGCATGAGTCACTTGCTTTAACAGACTGGCTGAAACTGGCTCAAACACTATGTCTATCTTAATAAATGCAAAATTTATCAGAAAATGTGAATAAGATTTGACTGTTTGACGTGATTCCCCCCTGTGTTTCCATTAGATTTAGGCAGAGACCCTCTAGTGACAGGCAAGCAGGCTGTCGAAATCAAGCACACCCTTAAGGAACCGCGCTCCCTCACAGATCCAGTTCACACCGCCGGTCACACAAGGGAGCTTCACCTGAGAGATGCTTGCTGGCGACAAGCAAATGGTATATCACAGACTATTTGTAGACGTCACCTTGGGTCAAGATAGCATTGTTGCTCACACCTCCTATACTACTGCAGCATTTGACATCCAATTTTAGAACCATTCAGGAAGTAATTCCTTATAAGGAAACGACATTGTGAGGTGGTTCCCTTTTTGTTTACTGTTTATTCCTGTTTGGTGGATGAAAGCTATTTTGTCATGTCATAACTTCCGCAAATATACTTGAAGTACGTGATAGGCTTCATCATACATTAATAACTCTCCTGACAACTTCATTAAATTCATTCATTCATTTTCTACTGCTTAGGGTTAGGGTCGCAGGGAGTGCTGGAGCCTATCCCAGTTGTCCTCTGGCGAGAGGCGGGGTACACCCTGGACTGGTTGCCAGCCAATCACAGGGCACATATAGACAAACAACCATTCACACTCACATTCATACCTATGGACAATTTGGAGTCGCCAATTAACCTAGCATGTTTTTGGAATGTGGGAGGAAACCGGAGTACCCGGAGAAAACCCACGCATGCACGGGGAGAACATGCAAACACCACACAGAGATGGCTGAGGGGGGAATTGAATTCAGGTCTCCTAGCTGTGAGGCCTGCATGCTAACTGCTCGTCCGCCATGCAGCCAATTTGATTAAATTGAGTTTGAAAATTAATTTTGAAAATGAACTACATATGTCATTCATCCTTTTGTAATATGTTTTTTTTCAGAGCTCCCGAGGAAGAAGCGACTGATGTTCCTTTGTTGGGTAGAAGTGGAAATCAGCTTCTCAGCATTGTTCTCAAATGTCATGGTAGCTTTTGGAGTTATAAAGACCACAGGCCCCAAAACGGACAACTGCACCATCACTCTGAGTAGCATACCTGTAAATATTGTTTTTTTTTTTTTGCTTAAACTTCTAATACCATCAACTTGCCAAACCGCCTATAAAACCACAACGACGACTGAGTGAGATTACAGGAAACACACTGTTAATGAAAATCAACAACAATGTGTAAAACTATCCAAGGCATTCACCACTCTAGTAACACCAAGTTGTATCATCATTATAAATTCCGTCTTGCTCACCGGAGATGCTGACAGTTTCCATTAGTAAACAGAAAAATGACCACTCACCCAAGTTTCACACATCTGAGGAAGTTATGTCCATATATAGACATCCAGCTTCCACTCCACTGTAACCAGAAACACAAGGAGGAAGTAGTTAGTTTCCTGTTACTTAGTGCAGTCAGCTTTGGTGTACTATCCTGACATCTAGTGGCTCATTCACTGCAATATTTGTTTTTTGTGCGTTCTCAGCCAATGGAAAACATATTTTCTGGACCTGGAAGATTCGAGGAGATGGACTCCATACTATTTGACAAAGCTGATAACATAGACTGTACTCTGAGAGTGTGTGGACTTCAAAAACTGAAGGTATGTATGCCTAAGGACGTATTTAGTCATTTGGGGGTCCAAGACAAATCCAGTCATTGGGGCCCTCCACATCCTTGCACTGCACTGACAAAGGTTTTGTCATTTCTTTTAATTAATTAGTTTTGAAATTAGTACATAATTTGCACCACTTTTTTTCCTACTTTTGAAATCTGACACCGTTATCTCTTAGCTTCAGTTGCTAGTTGCTGGTAATTGCAATGTTTATTTACCCCCTCCTCCAAAAAAAATATTTTTGGATTTTTTGACACGAAGTATGACATCCACATCAGCAGTGTAGTGCATCGATGGTGACTTACCTGCACATTTATAGAAACTACAACCATAGTCTGGAAGAACTAGTGGAAGAATATTCCACTCTACGTAGTATACCACAGTTGTGTTCAACTTCTGTAATGTTTAAAAACTTTTGGTAGTCCTTATTCAAAGGTAAACAAAATGACGTATTGTGTGACAAATTCAGGCAAATCCATTGTCAGCTACAACAATAACAACAAAATCTGAAGCTTTAAGATGGTGTGCTATTAGAGATAGTACAGTAAAATTATTTTTCTGAGAAATTGGTGCAGTTTTTTTGTAAGTTAAAAATAAGCATCTTGTGTTCATGTGAAATGTGGTCTTGTTTTCTTTTAAATGCAGTTTAGGTGCCAAAATAATTGTGTTGTAGGGAGATGTGCAGGGTTTCTTTACACATTTGATATTACATGAGCTAGTCTGTTTGATGCATTTTAAGGCAAAATAAGGTTAGGATCTTTGCTTCTAAAAAATATTTAATTGACGACTGCTCAGCAAGACGCATGCCAGAGGGTACTGCAAAATGCTGTGGTAGCCGTTTTGATTCAGTGTGTTCTAACCCTTTTGACTAATAGTATGTAATTACAGTAAAAAGAGATGATATGAGTGTTTTTGTTTTGCTCTTTGTTAGACATCGCTCGTCATCAAGGTGGATCTGCATTATACTCACACGGACAGTAGGATACGCCTTACAGAGAGCCAACAAGTGGACTTAGGAGAGCCTTTGGTGGCATCGTGCAAATTGTACAAGACAATTCAAACCACGTCGCCCAAGAAACCGGAGGCAGCGTCTGCCCAAAGCACGAGCAACATTGCATGCAGCGAAAACTTGGTGGATCACACACAGGCTGGTCCGTGTCGCCCTTTCACCAGGAAGGCTGAGTGTGGTGCTAAAGTGGCGGTCCTGAGGTGCAACGAACCTGAGGAGAATGATGAGAATGAGCTACAGGACTTCAGGACTACAGGATGTCAACTTTAGACCACTGTGATCCTTTTCTACTGTGGTGTTGTGTAACTGATTTTGCATTCTACCTGCATGTGCCTTATGATGATGACCAATGAATGTTGTTTGTGTGTCTTGTCCTTAGTTTTCAATCATTCAACACTGAAAAACATTAATACTTACATTTCTTGCAATTTCAGTTCATTTAAGTTAATTTAATTTGTCTTGTTGATAATTTTTTTTAACTTGGCAGGCTGGCTAGCCAAATGCATCTGATAAAGACAAATAGCCCTATTTATATCATTAAACTGTGTTATGAATATTACCAGTCTATTATTTAAGTTCATTCATTCATTCATTTTCTACCGCTTTTTCCTCACGAGGGTCGCGGGGGTGCTGGAGCCTATCCCAGCTGTCTTTGGGCGAGAGGCGGGGTACACCCGGGACTGGTCGCCAGCCAATCACAGGGCACATATTATTTAAGTTATAATATAAAATACAATATTTCCATATATTTTCTATACTTCTTATCCTCATTAGGGTATATAAAATTACTATTTTATAATATCTCCGTAGAGTGGCTGCACTCACTCTTAAAGAGATAGGGTGCATGAAGAAGAGCCATTTGAGGTGGCTCTGGACGCCACCCTGCTGCCCCAACATGAGCAAAAGAAAATGGATGGATGGAATGTTATTACTTGTATTAAAGTATATCATGAGTGTATTAACTGTCTATGTTTTAAACCTTCTGATAGCTACATTTCTCGTTTACATTTTCTGCAAATATATGAGGCATTTTCTCTATTAAACTGTCATCGCACTTGCATTATATCTGTTATTTCAATTTTAAGTGTGACTATTAACAATGTATCAAAAAGATCGGCTGTGGCGACTTCGTAAGTCGAAAGACTCAAACAAGTGAAACAATGACATTAACGAAAGACAGAGTTTCCGTCATATAAATAACGGCACTAAACACAGCTAACTGACTAGCTAACCATAACGAGTCAAGTTTACCTATTTATGTTAAATACTTACACCATGAGTGGTAAGGTGTCAAATGTGTATGTTAGCATCTATGCTAGCATAAAAGGAAAGAGCAGTTCACAAATTAATGGAAAATACCACAAATAATTACCGCCAATTCACATTCGAAGTGCTGTACTTAAACAGTAGCGTGCACCTTGTTTCTTCAGTCCCGCTTAGCTCGCCGTGATCGTATAGTGGTTAGTACTCTGCGTTGTGGCCGCAGCAACCCCGGTTCGAATCCGGGTCACGGCAGTGGGACATCTTTTTTGTAAGCATATTCCACTACCAATTAATGTATTTTGTAATGAAAAAGAAAAAAAAGCGTCAAAGCGACCTTATATGTAGTGTCCTTCAATACGTTTTCATATAAACTCACGAAGAAGGTCGATGGTTACAACACACACGCATGCAGGCGCCCGTTTCGAATGGAATACGATATCAAAAACAAGACAGCGCTAAAAACCTTTAAATTCCAAAAATATAGAAAATGTTGTTCCTTTCATTCACAAACTGTAGAAAAAAAACGATGTACTAAAGAATTACTCAGTTGGCACTAAGCACTGCTGTCCATTGCAAAGGCCATTGCATTAAAAACTAAATTTCTTACAAAAAGTAGTATTGCCTATTGCTGTCACCCAAAAACGCAGCAACACATTTTTTCTGAGATAATGCACTAAAATACTAAAGTTGATAACAAGCGTAGTAAGACCTTTATCCTGCAGGGGGCAGTCGAACACACTCTATAATGGGCTGCGTAGATGAATAAAAGAAAATCTGCTTTTCATGTAGGTTTGTGTGAACTTTTACTAACAAAAGCACCATACATAACTAAAGAGCAGCCTTACATGTTTTAACTTTGCAACAAAATAAACTGGCACACCATATATATGTGTACACATCATACAACAGAACATATTATTGATACTTGACAGAATGTGTATACTTTGCCCCAAATAGTTCTAAAAGCAAATGTCAACCTTAAAGTGAGGGGACAGGAAAACGCCCCCCACCCTCCAGTTGGTTGACTTTGACGTCAGATTTCATTGGGGCCCGCCCGCCAACTCAAGTAGCATCGGTGAATGGAGGGAGGTAATCCTGCATCACAGCCAGAGCAGCAGAGCCGAGCAGTGCTGCATGTGGATGCGGGGCATCCTGGGATCCATCCTACCTTTCTCTGCACGACGCATTGGACATCAACGACAACCTGACGGGAGCACGAGCACACCATGGTGCACCTCTCGCCTGCTCGACGCTCTGCTCTGGGGCATTTAGGGGACCCTGGAGTGTGGGCATTGTGACGTTCACTTGCACGCCGCTCTTGTGTTGACTTTATTGTTCTCGGTCGGCCGAGACACAGCTCGGCACAGCAAAAATGTTGAGTCGATTCGTGAGTGGCAGCGTCAGGAATCTGGAAAGGGAATACTGCTGCACTGTTAGGCTGCTGGACGACTCGGAATATACATGCACCATTCAGGTGAGTCACCTGTCGGCCATGCTGTGGTTGGGTAGTTACGCGGAGTGTGTGGTTGACTGACTGACTGGCAAGTCTCTACTGCAACCGTGGTCACAGTTTTGTCATTTCAAACAACCCTAACGCTAATTTAGGGTGATGCATTCACCCTTCATGACCCACTGGTGTCAAAACACATCAGATTGCAAGCAGTGCTGTGAGATAGTGGAGAAGAAGGTCATCGTTGTAGCTCTAGGGGTACAATGGCTTGTCAGTGAGGTGGTAAGTAGTAAGATACTGGTGTTTGATACTTTTGCAGCATGTGCTCCTTTTGGCCTATTAACCAGTGTTAATTCTTATTTTAGTACAGTATGTGTTTTTAACTACAATGTGTTTTGGGGCACATAGCAAGGCCCCTACCATTTAAAAAAAAAAAAAAAAAAAAAAGAAAAAAGAAAAAAAAAGTTTCTATTTTTATCAATGGCCATTTACATATGTTGTTTTACATATCCACTGTTTTGGACTTTGAAAATGGTTACTGTATCAAATTTTGACCATGTAAGTACCATTTGTACCCCTTAGAACAGGGGTCTCAAACTCAATTTACCTGGGGGCCACTGGAGCTAGGGTCTGGGCAAGGCTGGGCCGCATCAGGTTTTCAAAAAAAACAAAAACACATTTATTAAAAACAGAAAAATATACAAACTTTTTCAGTGCTGGTTCAGATTTTCTACAATAAAAGCTCTGATAAAACATTCCACTGTTCTCAAATATCTTAATTTTTATTTTTCTGCACAAAATAAGATGAAAAATAAATAAACAAATCAAGAATAAAGAAAATCAATCAATCAGTAATAAATAAATAAAGTAATAATAATAAAACGGCAAATAATAAAAACCTAAGAAACCACATATAGTTGGTGGGTAGACTAATTATTTTTTTCAGATTAAAATTAACAAAGCATTATTAGAGCCCTGTAGACATGACAAAACACAACTATAGTCACATTTATACTTTTTTTATTTATAACATATTGCGCAACTGCAGGGTCTTGAGACACACGCTAACTCGCAAACTAGAGAGCTAGCGACCTAAACGGTAGCCTTCAAGTTATTTCCTTTAAACTTAAATAGCCACAAACTTACCACTTCCACACGGGTAGGGAGGATAACTATTAACAGTTATTTAACCTTTAACATGAACATTAATCAAACGTAATAATTTTTTCTGGGTACATGATACCATACAGCATCCATATCAAACTTTAATATCAAGGCGGGGGCCTCAAACTCGTGTCCTGCGGGCCACATTTGGCCCGCGGGCTGCATGTTTGAGACCCCTGCCTTAGAACATGCTTTTGCTGTTTTTGGGCCAGTTCGTTTAACTACAGTCCAATATTTAGCCCGTCAGCGTAAATTAGTGCATGATATTACAAAAATAAATAACAGGAATGTGCAAAAATGTTTATTTTTATGGATATGGTTGCTTGTCACTCAAGTGGTATCAATCAAATACAATGGCTTATCACTATGATGGTACATTCAAAGACACCGCTTGTACTTGCCCATTGATAAGATGCAAAAGTGTAAAAAAGTGTAAAATGGGATACATTTTTTGTTGTTTGTTCTCAAATTCAGGAGACAAATTTGGCTTTTATTTTCTAGCATTAGGTTGCCGGATTACTGCTCATTGGAAATTAATTAGTGATCCATGCATTAATAATACACAGACGGTTTCCCATTGCCATGTCCAGGTGTAACATTTTCCTCCCTGATATGTTGCAAACAAACAACTCTAATTTAAAAAACTTATATTGTACGATTATAAAGTATATTATTACTTTTCAACAATTTTTACCTCCCTCAAGATAACATTGGAAACATTTAAAAATGCTTTTTAGTAAGCTGTAATTGGAACACATTGTTTTTGTGTGTCTGTAGCTTTAATGCCAACGGACTGTTTGTGGCTTCAAGAAGGGCTACTGTACAATGTATCCACTTTTTACATATACAGTGTAACTCTTCACTAGTTTAAAGTAATAGATGCCATATATTGCATACAACTACAGTATGTAACATTGAGGAGTAGCACCGGAGCAAACAAATGTTAGCAACACTAGAATAGAACACTGTGAGCAACAGTGTTACCTCATATTTTAATTGCAACATCATTCTACGTTAACCTATTGAAAGAAGAAAAACGAAATGATCAAACTTACATCTCCCATGTCTGTAGTTGTATTTTAAGATATGTAGTGAAGCCTGCCTTTTTATTTTTTTTTAGAAAGCTATTGGCCATATACACCAGGTGGACTCATCCGGCAAGGAGCGGGTCAGCGGTGCAGTAATGTCCGATTTACATAATAGAGTAGAGTTTTTCAGTAAAGACCCCTATAAAGAGTACAAAGCCGTGCTGGTGAGGATGTCTCTTCCTAGCTGCCCTCCCTCCACTGTAAGCTTTTGATGATGCTGCATTTTTTTCCCTTCATGCTTTGCATCCTCCTGAGTAGGTGAAAAAGAACCTGTCACATCAATTACAAAACAATTTTTGTTACTCTTTGTGGATGCTGAACGGTAGTAGTGTAAAAAATACATCCCAGGAGACTTCTCCGACTATTCAGCAAACAGTACAGACATTAAAGCTTTGTCAAGGAAACATTAACCTGCCTTGTAAGAACAATGAATCATTCAAAGGACATTCCAGATTATTCACACTTTGAAATCCATTGTCATCAACAGACTCGTCTTTGTTGTTGTTGAGGAGGTGTGAAAGCGATGCTGCAGTTACTGCAACACGCTGTACGTATATTTGTTGTGTGCATCGAAAGCCGAGCCAGAAATGGACTGTGAGGCCAGCAGGTGTTCTGTTTGCAGCAGAGTCGCGTGGTCTGCAGCTTCTGACGTCAACATGCTATAAAGAAGGAGGGAAAGAGAAGAAAAGCTCGTTTAGTCAAAGAAAAAAAGGTGCATTCAAAACTGAACTTTGTTGCGCTGTGCTACATAAAATGTACAGAACCCTCATCAGCTGGGATACATGGAGAACTTGAGAAAGTGTGTAAAGTAATTGGCAGAACTAGGTCACAATCCTTCGCTTTTTACGCTGTCTGATGCTGTTTCCTTTCCAGCGTGCTGCGTTCTGACTATTTTTGTTATAATATAGAGCAGCACATTCTGACACACTCCCACTGATCTGTTGCCCTCAATTCTGAGTTCTTCCCGTATTTTGATGCACATTCATGTCTGCCGAATTCATTGCCCAAAATCTAGACTCAACGCTGGAATTTAGACAGTTTATAAGGGTTTCAGAAAGCCCGACATGAAACACGCTGTTTTGTGTGCCTGTAGCTTTAATGCTAATGAGCTTGCCCATGTGTTTGGCTCCAAGAAGTGTTATTGTGAACTTTTCCCACTTTTTACTTTTACTTAACAATCTAGCGTTAGGGGCGGCACGGCGGTCGAGTGGTTCGCGCGCAGACCTCACAGCTAGGAGACCAGGGTTCAATTCCACCCTTGGCCTCCGGTTTCCTCCCACATTCCAAAAACATGCTAGGTTAATTGGCGAGTCCAAATTGTCCATAGGTATGAATGTGAGTGTGAATGGTTGTTTGTCTATATGTGCCCTGTGATTGGCTGGTGACCAGTCCAGGGTGTACCCCACCTCTCGCCCGAAAACAGCTGGGATAGGCTCCAGCAACCCTCGTGAGGAAAAGCAGTAGAAAATGAATGAATGAATGAATGAATCTAGCATTAAGGAGTGGTACAAGAGACCCCAAACCTAGCATGTGAGCCAAAGTGCTAACATTACACTCACATTTGAACAACATCAAGCATCCTGGAAAACCTACACCTTCTAAACCAATAGTTAGAGCACCTCTTCTCGCAAA
This sequence comes from Doryrhamphus excisus, assembly GCF_030265055.1. Lineage (NCBI taxonomy): Eukaryota > Metazoa > Chordata > Actinopteri > Syngnathiformes > Syngnathidae > Doryrhamphus > Doryrhamphus excisus. Next base: position 13,759,507 of record NC_080471.1, read on the forward strand.
GCAAAAGTGGAGAAAAATAATGATGGTAATGATAGGCTTTTCTCAGGTTGGTGCTCATAACGTGCTTGGCATGTATTATTATTAGAACACCATTGAAAAATGGGCAATTTTCCATAACAGGGGACCTTTTATACCAGTTATCAACTTGTAAATACAGAGTCAGCAGGCTTTGTAAGCAGGTGTGTCATTTGCTTTATAAAAGTATTCTCCTGTATATGTAGGTAGAGGAAAAAGTGACCTTCTACCACCTCACCGCCCCCTGTAGATGTAGTTGTCGTCTAGATGCAGCTTGACAGATGAGGCCGGAACCCTTCTTTTTGCCCTTAGGCTTTGTCTGCTCTGATTTGAATGCAGCATTACAGCAGAGGAGTCAGACTTCAGACTTGGCTTGGGCTCACACTTTTTGTCAGGTTAGAAAACACAGAAATGACATGTAGAGGTTTCAATATTTGACGGCTTCCTGGTAGCTAATCCTCAGTTTGCCATAATTGCTGTGTCTCACAGGTTCCACAGTCTCCACGGACATGGAGTAAAAGGCTTTGTATTTTCCCGGCATTATTGCACATTTATGATCGTAGAAAACCACCATTATTGTTGTTTGTGTAGTTCCTTTAATTAATTCTACATTTAATGAATGGCTTTCTTCTCTGTGTTCTAGCCCACTCTATGCAGATAATTATAGTTTTGCATCCGACAAAACCTATGATTGGTAATAATTGTTGTACTTAAGTAAACAAACTTCATAGAATTGTGCTCGTGACAGAAATGAACTGATAACGCCGGCCAAGTTTTCCCGTGGTGCCATCTTGGAGTCTGTTTGGTAGAGGGGGGAGGGAGCTTGTGCATTGAGAGGTGCTTTACTTTGAAGCTGGGTGCCAGGATCTTAACTGTTGCTACGGCGTTTCCACAGTTACCCAAAATAAATGTGAGTTCACTCACTGCCTGGTCAGGATTCCCTCTCCTAAAAGTCCTGACAAATAGATCCTGTCTGTTAGGACTGACAAGAGGTCATTTGGCATTGGTGGACTGGACAACAGTTGTTTCATCTAACGAAACTGTTTCGACAATAGTAGAAACCGTGACTAGCCAATAGTGACACTGTTCTGTGTGAACAGCATTGGATATCCATTAGAGTAGTCAGTGTACAGCTTGTATGGCAGTATACATTTACCCTCCACTGACTCAACATTCAGGTATTATCTAAACAGCTGACAAGTATGTAGCAACTGTCAATAATGGTGATAGTAGTGCCATGTTCTGGGGCTGCATGCGGTTAAAGAAAATATGAATTCCATATGGGGCTGCACGGCTCACTAGGGGTTAGTACGCAGGCCTCACAGCTAGGAGACCTGAGTTCGATTCCACCCTTTCCCATCTCTGTGTGGAGTTTGCATGTTCTCCCCGTGCATGTGTGGGTTTTCTCCGGGTACTCCGGTTTCCTCCCACATTCCAAAAACATGCTAGGTTAATTGGTGACTCCAAATTGTCCATAGGTATGAATGTGAGTGTGAATGGTTGTTTGTCTATATGTGCCCTGTGATTGGCTGGCGGCCAGTCCAGTGTGCACCCCGTCTCTTGCCTCGAGACAGCTGGGATAGGCTCCAGCTCGCCTGCGACCCTTGTGAGGAAAAGCGGTAGAAAATGAATGAATGAATGAATGAATTCCATATGGGGCTGCACGGCTCACGAGGGGTTAGCGCGCAGGCCTCACAGCTTGGAGACCCGAGTTCAATTCCACCCTCGGCCATCTCTGTGTGGAGTTTGCATGTTCTCCCCGTGCATGTGTGGGTTTTCTCCGGGTACTCCGGTTTCCTCCCACATTCCAAAAACATGCTAGGTTAATTGGCGACTCCAAATTGTCCATAGGTATGAATGTGAGTGTGAATGGTTGTTTGTCTATATGTGCCCTGTGATTGGCTGGGATAGGCTCCAGCACCCCCGCGACCCTAGCGGCATACCTGCATAGAATGGATAGATGGGCGATTGGCTAAACTTGTGGCCCATGATGAGTTGCAATTAAGGAATACATCACTCTTGAATCAATCTGCACAACAGCCCCAGTGTGCAGCCCACTTCCATTATTTATGAAAGAAAATAGGACGTCAGACACATTAACGCATTTGAGAATGTAATCAGCACTGCTGTAACTGGATTAAGTGGTTTTCTCCTATTCCTCTTCTTTAGAGTGGAGGGTGGATTCAGCCTGTCAATCTGCTGTGTCTTCATTCATGTTACTGGTCTTGACTCTCCAACAGGATGATGGTTAACAAAAACAGAACCACACTTGTCGAGAGATGCAATTTTTCCTTTCCTCCCTCACACAAGCTTGTTTGAGATGTATTTGTTTAGTATCGTCTTATATTCGGGTCAACCCATTTAGTATTTAGTCCAACAATATTACTTTTAAATACATTTTCGGTTTAAGGGTTGTTTTAAGAAGATTAAAACTGTGGTTGTTGTGTATGCTGTCAAACGTCTTGGTGAAAAATACACCACATCGAATTCAGATTCAATCCTGACGCAATTCTGTTGTCAGATTCTTTGGTTTGATGTCACTCCAAGCAGGCATCACCCAAAAGTATTTTTAAAATGTTTTCCTCTTTTTTTGTCCTCCTTTTATTTCCCCCCCTGTTGTCCCGCCCTCATCTGCTCCACGGGTTACCTCCATGTCACTCAGACTGGAGCATCCTGTGCTTGTGTGCCTCACTGCAGGGTATTTGGAGCTAATGATTCTTCCCCTCCTTCTCTCAGCGCTCTTATCTTTCATCTGTAAGCCATTGTCTCCTCTTCATGCTTAGTGGGCGCCTATAAGGTTTTCAAATAGGACATCCTTCTTTCTCATTTCATCAAAACCGTTGATTTTGTGTTACTTTCTTCAATAATCTGAAGCCCAACCTCAGATACCAGCAGATGTCAAGGAAATATGATTGCATTAACTGGACACAAATAAAAGATAATTGCTGTATTTTGTTGAATAACCTAAGAACCAATTTGACAATCAGCCCTCACAGAAATAGAACACTGATAAAATACATAAAAACTGTCTATGTGCACCACGCCCACAATCATTACTACTTTTATATAAGCAGCAAAAAGAAACAATTGTCCTTGGTTGCACTGTGCTACCTGTAGAATCATACTCAATAAAAGTTGTGGTGTCTGTCTCTGTTATGGCTGTGCTAAAAGATGCCATTTCAGTCAGGTATACCGTGGCGGAGGAGTGGATGACATGTCTGGCTGACGTGCTTTAGAGAGTCATTCTTTGTATTTGTGTGTGTGTGTGTATATGTGTGTGTGTATTTGCGTGGTATTTCAACCATCACTCAATGTTTTGTTCCAACGTACAATCAAATAACAAAAAAAAAAACCTGCCTTGGCCCATATTGTTTCATGCATTTTCCGTAGCCTTGTAGAACACTAGCATCTAGCCATGCATGTATGTCTCCTATTTCTTTCTGCTAGTGTGTGTGTGTGTGTGTGTGTGTGTGTCAGCACAGCCGTCAGAAGAGATGAGTGTCTCTGAGGAGCAGATACTGTAGACGGACGCATTTGTAAGCATGCACTGCACGTTTGACAAATCATTTGTTACTTTCACTAAGATGGTTATGTTTTCATGTCTTTTTATTGTTAGTAAGCAAAATTACGCAAGAATTGAACCCTCACGGAGAGGGTTGTGCATCATGTTCCAGGCAAGGCACTGTAATGTGTTTGTGTTGCACAAGATTGCGCAATTGCGACTTCTGTCATGAAAGAGACCTCTTCAATGGCTTCACTTTTACTTACCATTATAATTGGTAATGGTAAGGTAAGGTTTAGGTTAGTTAGCGGGGGTGCTGGAGCCTATCCCAGCTGTCTTTGAGAGAGAGGCAGGGTACACCCTGGACTGGTCGCCAGCCAATCACAGGGCACATATAGACAAACAACCATTCACACTCACATTCATTCATACCTATGGACAATTTGGAGTCGCTAATTAACCTAGCATGTTTTTGGAATGTGGGAGGAAATCGGAGTGCCCGGAGAAAACCCATGCATGTACGGGGAAAACATACAAAGTCCACACAGAGCCAAGGGTGGCATTGAACTCATGTCTCCTAGCTGCGAGTCTAGCGCATAAACCACTCAACCACCGTGCAGCCTTGATTAAAGCAGAAATGGCTTGCCTTGCTTATTTTATACATAATCAAAAATCATGGAGTCCACACCAGCTGTAATACAAAACTACATAGATTAAAAAGAACACATATACACAGAACCAGACAAAAGTTTCAAGACACTTTTTCATGCTTTTCAATGAGATGTCTCCAAAATTTTGACTAGTAATATATATCATTTTTATTTTAAAGCCACAATATGCAAAGATTTTCTCCAACTTAGAGCAGCATTAGAAAACCTCTTTCACAAAACGATCCTGCAAAATTGCTGCATCACGGTCACAACAGGAGATCGGCAACACTTCTGTACATAATTATAAATTCCATAACTAAACGTAACTGAAATACCAATCAGGTTTCCATGCAGTAACATTTACATTTTACAAGCCACTTTATCTATGGTCGCCTTGCTGCTGCCTTTCCACATTGTTCCGTAATGTCATGATTGGATGATTTCCACAGATCCCCCACTGACAAATCATATGAGAAAGCATGTAAAATGCTGAACAAGTGCGTTGGTTGTTTTGGTGGCAAATTGGTTTCTGGGTCAAGTCACGGGTTCAGAGTTCAGCAGCTCTGAATGCTATTATGCCTGTTTTTTTTGCATGCTTTTTAGCTGATTCCGTAGATAAAGACATTTTATTGTGTCATATACTACTATACCCTACTATGATTTGTAGGTTTATTTTGCTTTTTGGTATATTTGGTATATAGCTTGCCTGTAGCAGCGGAAATCAAAAGATATTGCCCAATGATTCTCATAATGAGCTTTGTTTTGGCCGAGCACCCAGACACAGAGGTGCACCATATGGCAGTAGAATTGCAGTCTGGAGGGGATTGTTTTAAGCAGAGATGATTCCTTCTCAATAACTGGTGTTCATTGAGCAGGCCTGTATCTTGCAGGCCTGCAGGTGCTGCTGTATTGTTCACCATGTCCGTCATCTAAATCATTTGGGAGGGAAAAACGATTGTTTAATTACTTTGCCCCTGGCCTCTTTGGCTACAGTTAACATTTTTATTGTCGTATTAAATATATCCACCACCCTCGGCCATCTCTGTGTGGAGTTTGCATGTTCTCCCCGTGCATGCGTGGGTTTCTCCGGGTACTCCGGTTTCCCACACATTCCAAAAACATGCTAGGTTAATTGGCTCCAAATTGTCCATAAATAAGAATGTGAGTGTGAATGGTTGTTTGTCCATATGTGTCCTGTGATTGGCTAGCGACCAATCCAGGGTGTATCCCACCTCTCGCCTAAAGACAGCTGGGATGGGCTCCAGCACCACCGCGACCCTCGTGAGGATAAGCGGTAGAAAATGAATGAATGAAATATATCCAAACCTTTGCAATCACAATCTATAAGCGCTAAGCACAATTTAATGTTGCTTGGTTATGTCATTATGCAGACCAGTAGTTGTCCTCTGCTATGGGTTGCGGATGAATCTGTGTTTTTTTTCCTGTGAACAGCGCTATTTTTAAGTGCTTGTGGTTCTTCAAGGCCGTTTCAGAGAATAATCATGACAGAGGTATAGGCCTACATGCCTCTGCCCACATGCTGCCTCCAGCACAATGCAAAGCTAATGAATCATTCAGTGGATACTATAAAGTAATCTGTAGGTGTCAGGTCTGTTAGTCTGTAGGTCAACAATATCAGGGTTTTGTTGTACTATTTACAGTCAAACCTCCAAGGTCAAAGCAGTCTGCTCGAGTACGCTGGTTAAATTCCAATTCCATTTTCCCACCAGAAATAATAGTCAAATCATTATAACTGTACAGGAAATGTTGGAAGCAACTGTTACATACAAACAAGACAATCATATTCATTCATTTTCTACCTCTTATCCTCACGAGGGTCGCAGGGGTGCTGGAGCCTATCCCAGCTGTCTTTGGGCGAGAGGCGGGGTACACCCTGGACTGGTCGCCAGCCAATCACAGGGCACATATAGAAAAACAACCATTCACACTCACATTCATACCTATGGACAATTTGGAGTCGCCAATTAACCTAGCATGTTTTTGGAATGTGGGAGGAAACCCACGCATGCACAGGGAGAACATGCAAACTCCACACAGAGATGGCCGAGGGTGGAATTGAACCCTGGTCTCCTAGCTGTGAGGTCTGCGCGCTAACCACTCGATCGCCGTGCCGCCCTAAGACAATCATATATTTAATTTAAATTTGAACATTCAGAAGGCAAGATGCTTCATTTTCCTTAACTTTTTAACATTAACAGTATATTTTCTTTAAATATAAAAAAAAGTAAAATATACTGTTCAATGTTCAGTGCAATCATGCTGCACTCACAGTAGTCTCTCTGTCGCCGGGTTAGCGCCGTTAGCTCTTCCATCTCACGTTCCCCACGACGACATACGGTAAACATGGTTGACGCCGTCTTTATCCAGCAACCTTTAGACTGTCTTTTTTTTGCTGTTCACTCCCGCTATGCGTAGCAAAATGTTGCTCAAAGCTAACAGCTCCTCCCGAGTATAAACATTGGAGGATACGGCAAACTACAAATGTAACAAGATGAACATCCGTAGCTAAACACTTGCTTAAGGGGTCGGTATGACACAAAAAACAACACGGAAGTAATAAATAAAGCACTATTAAACACTAAAAACGCAGCAGAAGACACAGAGCTGCTTTCACTAGCTTGCACCTGGGCGGCGCCATCTTGAAACATGAGACATCCGCGTCATATCCACTCTATATTGATATGAACGATACGCTTCTTTTTGATATCGTGCTTAACAGCAATATTATTTTTTTAAATATCACCCAGCTCTAAACTAAAATACTGAACTAAAATACAAATATGAGACATTCCAAAGATATGCATTCATTCACAAACGTCAAACTTAATCGCTGGGACAACAGACTTTTATTGCAGGTCTCACAACAGGCACAATAATAACAAAATATTTATAACTGGCTTCACTTCAATTTTACTGCAACACACATAAACGTGACTTTTATGTTTTAAATGACTTATTTGTCACGGTTCACTCAGATCATAATATGAGACGATAAACGAGATTGGGTCTACGAGAGCGAGAGGAGAATTAAACTAAAAGAAAAAGTACAATGATAAAATATATGACGATATATTGCAATGTATGAATAGGGAAAAGGGCTGACTGCTTTCATGTAAAATTGTCTGATTCATTTTCAACTATTGTGTGAGTAATTTATTTATTATCATCTCAGGCCTAATGCCCAAGAGACAATTATTTTGAAACCAGAAATATTTCATGCTTTAATCTCTTGATCTTGTGACTTCTTCATTGTTTTTCCTATGCGTCAGCCTGCATTGACACATTTCTATATTGCCCGTTCATCTGTCAATTTTTATCCGTTACATACTCAATATAGCACTCAGGAGGGAATAAATATCTGCTTTTTGCAGCAGAATCCTCATTTACTACTTTCACTCCCAGTTCCTGTGGGCTTTGCTGACATTCGTTCTTTTTACAGTAGACATTAACTTGGCTTTATAATTAATGAGTGACAGTAGGACAATATGGAAAGGCCCCAGGAGTGCCCTTCAGGACATCCCATTACCTCCTGATCCTCTACAAGAAGCAAACTCTTGAGTGCTATGGCTGCCTCGGTAACGATGTGGAAGATTTGCAATTATCACCCACCCTTTAAACTTGTCACATAGTCGCTATGAATCGAGATAGTGACAGTTTGTGTGAGACCAGCCATGTTGTTTGGTCTAGAGACAATGCCACCGAGGAAAAGACAGGAAGCAGAACTGGAGGTAGCAGAGATGAGGATGCTGAGGTTCTCATTGGGAGTGACCAGGATGGATAGGATCAGGAAGGAGTACATCAGAGGGACATTACATGTTAGAGGCCTTGGAGATAAAGTCAGAGAGGCCAGACTGAGATGGTTGGGACATGTCCAGAGGAGAGATAATGAATATATTGGTAGAAGGATGCTGCGTTTAGAGCTGCCAGGTAGGAGGAAGACCAAAGAGGAGGTTTATGGATGTAGTGAAGGAGGACATGAGGGTAGTTGGTGTGAGAGAGACAGATGCAGAAGACAGGGTTGGATGGAGGAGATTGATTTGTTGTTGCGACCCCTGAAGGGAAAAGCCAAAAGAAAAAGAAGAAGTGACAGTTTATCTGTTCTTATTAATACCTGGAATAATTACTCAATGTTTTTGCAAGAAATTGGTAATATACGAAAAACTGCACTATTTGCAGTAGTCATACTTTAACACAAACATGACCCGTAAACCGAGCTGAAAATGCTATTTGCAATCAACATTGTCCATAGGTATGAATGTGAGTGTGATTGGTTGTTAGCAAGGCTAGCCATTTCTGCTTTAATCAAGGCTGCACAGCGGATGAGTGGTTAGCGCGCAGGCCTTGCAGCTAGGAGACACGATTTCAATGCCACCCTTGGCCATCTATGTGTGGAGTTTGCATGTTCTCCCTGTGCATTGCATGGGTTTTTACTCTGGTTTCCTCCCACATTCCAAAAACATGCTAGGTTAATTGGTGACTCCAAATTGTCCATAGGTATGAATGCGAGTGTGAATGGTTGTTTGTCTATATGTGCCCTGTGATTGGCTGGCGACCAGTCCAGGGTGTACCACGCCTCTCGCCCGAAGACAGCTGGGATAGGCTCCAGCATGCCCGCGACCCTAAGCGGTACAGAAATGGATGGATGGGTAACTACATCACATGAAATTTCCTTTATGTTTTTATGGTTATCATCACACATGTCTGTGCTATTAGTCCACTTCTATATGACATTACACAAAATAAGATAAAGCCAAACGCACTTGTGTAGTTCGCTGAACTGAAGCATGAAACAGTTTTTTTCAGCCAACGTAAAAAAAATGAGGAAAACGTTGTGTTGTTTTGCTTTAATTGTATCTTTGCCTGTTTCTAAATTCTGCATGTTAATAAATAATAGATTTGAAAACAGATAAATTATGCAGCTGTGAGTGTATGTTGAGGATGTTGGATGGTCTGACACAACTTCTTTACGATGCAATTCCACTGTGCGCTACCACCCGCTGTACACCGATGAATCTAAATATGGGCTACAGACCTGAATACAGTACATTTCATCTTTTCGATATTTCACTCCACCGAAATGTAGTGTTTAGAGTCTGCCAAAGCTTTGCCCTTCTTGAGTGGCATGTAATTACTATACCCAGCTGTCAGGTCCTGCTTGCTCCTTGAAAAGCTGGCCAGAATTGTCAGTCAATACTTGAGCAAGCACTTCATTCACTGCAAACAGAACCTTGATTTGATTTATTCCCAGCTTTCCTGCCTCTGAGTCAGAGCACCAAGACAAGACAGAAGACCGTAGGAAGTCACAAAATTACTTGTTTTGCACAACCTAAAATGCTCATGTACCAGTAGATATAAATGACTCACTCGGGTGAGTAGATCTTTTTAGGGATGTTTGTTAAATGCCAACTGTGGTGGACTATGGCGGTCCCATGCTGCATTCAACAGAACTGAGGGGTCTGAATGTGTCTGCTGAACGTCCTACAAATTAAGGTACACCCTCTTTACCAAGATGCAATTTGATGTCACACAACAATGGTGACACTGATTCACGACCAAGGAAGTTAAAATAAAAATTTTGCTACAATAAAACTGGACCGGTTGCACGGCGGTCGAGTGGTTAGCGCGCAGACCTCACAGCTAGGAGACCCGAGTTCAATCCCACCCTCGGCCATCTCTGTGTGGAGTTTGCATGTTCTCCCCGTGCATGCGTGGGTTTTCTACAGGTACTCCGGTTTCCTCCCACATTCCAAAAACATGCTAGGTTAATTAGCGACTCCAAATTGTCCATAGGTATGAATGTGAGTGTGAATGGTTGTTTGTCTATATGTGCCCTGTGATTGGCTGGTGACCAGTCCAGGGTGTACCCCGCCTCTCGCCCGAAGACAGCTGGGATAGGCTCCAGCACCCCAGCGACCCTCGTGAGGAAAAAGCGGTAGAAAATGAATGAATTAATGAAAACTGCACCGGTGGCACGGCGGTCGAGTGGTTAGCGCGCAAACCTCACAGCGAGGAGACCCGAGTTCAATCCCACCCTCGGCCATTTCTCTGTGGAGTTTGCATGTTCTCCCCGTTCATGCGTGGGTTTTCTCTGGGTACTCCGGGTTCCTCCCACATTCCAAAAACATGCTAAGTTAATTGGTGACTCCAAATTGTCCATAGGTATGAATGTGAGTGTGAATGGTTGTTTGTCTATATGTGCCCTGTGATTGGCTGGCGACCAGTCCAGGGTGTACCCCGCCTCTCGCCCGAAGACAGCTGGGATAGGCTCCAGCACCCCCGCGCCCCTTGTGAGGATAAGCGGTAGAAATGAATGAATAAAAAAAAATTAAGTAGATGGATCATTTCTACTAGTTTGCAGCATCAATGATAATGTGCCTTTAATGCCACGCAACGTCAAGGTGGGATACCTCGGCTTATTTGTTGGTTTGGATCTGGATATTCCAGTTCCGATGAGCAGGAGACATACTAAACACAACCAGATGACCTAAGAAGACATGGCAGAAGGATGGGTGAAAAATGGAACACATGAGAGGAAAAATAAAACAACAGTGACACGTCAGTGAAATATAGTTTGCCAATTTGAAAAGACAACAAGCCAGGGACGGAATTACATTTCCTTAATGTCTATGATGCACTATGTTTCATCAGAAGTTCTAGTACAAATAAATGAATCATGATAAGAAATGTGTGGGGGAGCTGTACAAGTGACGGAAGGAAGTGGTGGTCAGTTGTAAATGGTTGTGTAAATCACAGCTGAGCGGAGGTGTGGAAGGTCGTTTGTCAAGGTTATTGGTTTATGAGTCACTGTGCTGAGGAGGCAAGAGTTTGTGGAAGCTAACCCTTCTCCTTGTGAACATCTGCACACAAAAGACTGACGATGTGGCAAAACATGCAGGCTATTATTGTTTTGGCAAATGCACCACATGGTGGTACTCTTATTAAAATACGTAAGTCAGATTGACTTACAAAGTTCAGTGGGCACTACAAAATTTCGGCTGTAACTTTAGAGCAGGGGTTTCCACTGAGGGCCATGTACCAAAAATGATAAAAAATACTAGAAATTAAAAATACTAGACAAACAGAACAAACAAACAATGAAAATGCAACAAAATGGAGAGCATACAAATGTATGTAAATGTAAATTGAGAGGTAGGTATCCACTCTTCTATCTGTGAGTGATGCTGACAATAGTGGCTAGCTCGGCCATTTATTCGCCAAAGAAATATTTTTTGGTGTTAGCTGCTAAAATAACAACATCGCTGTAACTTTGTTAATATAGAAGTTTGTTATATAAATGGAACATTGCATTTTTTTTTAGTTTAATAGGTATTTCCCATGCTGTTGTCCATTGTTAGCTAGCTCCTATTAACTCGCCAATTGAGAGAAATTGAGAGCTCGGTATCCACTCATCCGCCTGTGAGTGACACTGACACTAGTGGCTAGCTCGGCTATTTATTTACCAGATAAATATTTTTTGGTGTTAGCTGCTAAAATAACAATATCGCTGTCGCTTGGTTAATATAGAAGTTTGTTATGTAAATGTAACATTGCATTTTTTAGTTTAATAGGTATTTCCCATGCTGTTGTCCATTGTTAGCTAGCTCATATTAACTCGCTTTCTCATGCTAGAATGCACAGAAAAGGTAAAGAAATATGTGTAAGGATTGCAAAATTCCCCTTTAAGCAGAAAAAGGCTTCTTAGATGACATAATATAGTGCCTCTGCTGGTTAGACTCAAGTAGTGCACTTCAATTTTTACCGCAAACTGCTTCAAGGTTTGCTATTAATCCATTATCAATCAAATAATTGATTATTATATCCATCTTTACCAAGGTTTTTGCAGCACTTGAGCTTTTCAGATCATAACCTACTCTGTAGGTTTATTTCGCTGACCTGGTTCTGACACCCAGTTGTGGATTATTTCTCTCAATCAAGATGTTTTATGTAACTGCCTGAGAGGATTATAGAAAAAAAAAATTCTGCATTTAGAATTTAGTCCCATGCTGCATGATGGCCTTGCTGTCTGTCATATGGGTGGGTATGCTAATCCTTGTGCTGTGAAATGTGCTTCCAGTGTCCATTTACACTTAAAAAAAAAAAGTGAATTGACATTTCACTTAAGATCAGACAAGATTCTGACAGCTTGATGATAGCTAAAAGGTGCTTGTCAGTGAGTGTGTGGGAGACGAGGGAAAATGACATTTCCCTGCCATTTGATTTCTGGGATGCTGTAACCTCCCATCACCATGGCAATGATTCATTTCATCATCGCTCTTCAGGTGTGCTCTAAATTACGGCAAAGAATTCACCTCCCCGTTGTCTTTCATGGATGTACTCACACATTCAGCAAGTAAAGATTGGTTTCGGGGGGTAACAGCAAGTGGCAGTGCTCCAATGAGTCTTTCAGATGAGGATCTGCTTATTATGGTACAGTAATTAGTGCCTGAAGGGTGCAGCATTAGTGCTTTCTGCTAATCCAACACTCCTCTCTACTCCAGGGCGAGGAGAGCAGGACACAATCCCAGTAGAGCAGATGGAACGACATGATCCAAAGGGGGCGCTGAAAGGGGCCCCCCCCTCATTAAAAAGACTGATTACACGCTGGTAATGAGATCAGCATTTTTTAGGCCGGCAACTTTAGCACAGAGTTTAATCTGAAAAAGAGTTTAATCTAGTTTGACCTACTCAAGGTTGCGGCTTCCATGCTCTGCCTGATGACATTGCATTTGTAGCGTTTTATCCTCAATATATTGGAGTGCCAGACCACCAATGTTTTTTTTTGGTTCTTTGGTACCTTGATTTTTGTTATTAATCTGTTCCAGAGGGTCCGTCTAAAACTGAATAGTACAAAAACTGAAACTTTTTTCCAATAGGAAACAATGTAAATGTAGTTAATCTGTTTCAGAGACTCAAAAATGTTCACACAAACCACATTTTATATAGATTGACTGTAGTTTGACATGCAGAAAACAATGCAAAATGCATATGAATGACAATGAATAGTTTACATAACTTCTACCTCGACTACAGACTGGTTTTCTTTCCATTCATTCATTCATTTTCTACCGCTTTTTCCTCACGAGGGTCGCGGGGGGTGCTGGAGCCTATCCCAGCTGTCTTTGGGCGAGAGGCGGGGTACACCCTAGACTGGTCGCCAGCCAATCACAGGGCACATATAGACAAACAACCATTCACACTCACATTCATACCTATGGACAATTTGGAGTCGCCAATTAACCTAGCATGTTTTTGGAATGTGGGAGGAAACCGGAATACCCGGAGAAAACCCACACATGCACGGGGAGAACATGCAAACTCCACACAGAGATGGCCGAGGGTGGAATTGAACCCTGGTCTCCTAGCTGTGAGGTCTGTGCACTGGTTTTCTTTCCACTAACTACGAAAATATTCCATTGATTAACACCACTGAATCCTAAAATTAATTAATCGCAATCAGGTCTGGAACTAGTTAACGGCTATTAACAAGGAACAACTGTGTTTCCTTATTCATCCCACAAACTGCCTTGTACAGCTAGATTTTGCAAGAATCTATTAATTAGGGAAAGTCAAGACGGGATTAAACTGGGATTTAATTTCTCTGTTGATGACAACAACTCAGCCGAAGCTTCTTATTCCAGATAAAGCACAACAAGCACTGTATGGGGGGGGGGGGGGGATGGTGACCCAATGTGAACTTCACGTGTCTGCTTTGGTTTTAAACAAGAGCCATGTTGTAGTCCTGAAGAGGTCGGATTATTACCGTTGTAGTTTTTAAACTCATGACAAAAATGTGAATTTTCCGCACTTTTCCGTGTTAAGATATTCGAGCATTGTGAAGGGAGCCACAACAAAGAGGGCGAAGAGCTGAATGCGACTCCTGCGCCGCAGGTTGCCAACCCTCGGGTTAGATGTGGGACTGATTGGGAGGCTAAAGAGAGAGAGAGCGCCCCACAGCAAAGAGATGCCGCCTCCCACGCCACCGCGGTCCCAGTTTCACCAGACCACATGCCACCCTCTGCTTCCAGGCCATGCCATTCTGATTTCTCCCCCAAGGGCAAACAAAGACCCCTTTCAGGCCAGCCCCCACTGTGATCATGCAGAGCAGAAGCAATCTGTTCCTCTTGGCTGCTTACTGGGATGTGACACAGCCTTTTTTCTTATGCAACACCCCACAAGCAGTCAGTCAGCTTTTTCTTTTGGAAATTTTGTGATAGGTGATGCTCTTTAGATGAGCCGTGGTCGAGTCCATCTCTTTGCTTATTACCTGTATTGATGGGTGTTCATGGAGCAAGAAGCACATTTATGATCCACTTTTTGTCTTGTATTTTTTACACAACGTGAATTAAAATGATGAGCACAAATAATTTAAAAAATACTTCAAAGGGAACCTATCATGCTAATTTTTCGGCCATTTGTGGACTCCTATAGAGCAGCTACACACAAACCAACACAGAAAATTTGTAGATCTTCCAGAATCTGCACCTAACACAATTGTCACTCCAATTATTCACTATATTTATGTTGTCCCCACCAACCCCCCCCACAACAAAGATAAGATATGCCTTTATTAGTCCCACACAGGCAAGTGTATATATATGTACCGTATTTTCTAGACTCAGCACAAGTCCAAAAATGCATAATTTAGGTCGAAAAAAACTTACATAAGTCGCTCTGGAGTATAAGTCGCATTTTTTGCAGGTAATTTATTTTACAAACTACCTGACCAAAACAGATTTTACGTCCTCTTGGAAGGCAAATTCTAACAATAAAAGGAATAGAGAACAGGCTGAATAGGTGTAAGATATGCTAACACAATGCTTATTCAGCTACACAAAAAATAAACATGAACAGAAAGTGTCCAGTGTTTATGTAACATAAACAGTTTTTTCATTTATAAGTCGCTCTGGAGTATGTAAGTAAGTGGCAGGAACAGCCAACCTATGAAAAAAAGTGTGACTTATAGTCCGGAAAATAGGATATATATATATATTTTTTTTTAGACCAGCCTGAATACGTAGCTAAAATACACAAGATTGTAGTATTGTAGAGTAGTAGTCTTGTACAGCGTGTGCCTACAGCTGCTTCTCAGTAAAAGCTTTCTAAGCACAAGGGTTATTACGAAGCAAGACATGAAGATAAGACATTTTATGTCAATAGCTGCATGTACAGTATGTGCTGCACAGCATGAACAGTCAGTGGTCAGGGGCTTCCTTTTCAGTTTGTAAATTGTCAGTCAAAGTAAATACCATGTCTATCTTCTACAGAAAAAAGTGGAAAGGTATAGCCAAGATGATTTCAATGGCTTTTAACCCTTAAATAATGCCACAATGCTCCAGGGCTCGGGTACTTTTTGTGTGATGGACAAGGCTGTTTGGATCAGCACTCACCTCACCTGCATTCTCATCAACCCCACGGCGGTGATGTCACATGTTTTTGCTCAGTCAGTCTGCATGCTTCCATTTCATTTTACCTGAAGCATCAATTCACTGGCCTCATTCAGTCACAGTTCAGCAGTCAAAGTGGTCAGGAAGCCCCCAAAAAACCGTCTACAATAGCTCAGCAAGACATTTTGAAAGTTATGGTTGACTCTTATGCCTGTAGGGCAATCATACTCCTGTATATACGACCATGAGATGTATTCATTTACTGTGTATTACTTTGCAGGATTGCAGTCGTTCCTCGCTACATCGCTCCCCTCAGTCTATCACAGTTTTTCTAAAATTAATGATTTAATAAATTATCACTGTTTTGTGCTTCACTATGGCTTATAAATAGTCAAAAAACTTTGATAGAAAAATATATGTAGTATTCTGATCACTAGGCATAAGTAATGTTACACTGATGAGACATGACATGTTAACCAATCAAATAAACGCCTCTCATTGCCTTTAAATACGCTGGACTGGATTGCGCATCAGAGTCCACAATGCACGTCATCTTGCTTGTTTTCCACCAGCATTCCTGCTCTACTTTGCCAAAAGGAGAACCTTTTATGGTGTGTATATTTGCAGTATCTGGCACAGCCACTGAGATGAGCGATGAGTGGATTTGTTATGTGCTTTTTCTGGTCGAGTTTTCACATGGGTTGGGGGGGGGCAAGCCATTTATTTTGGGGGACGTTGCTCTCCCTGCCCCAGTGTAGAGCCGCTACTTCTCCGGATGCCAACTGGCCCCGGTTGGTATCATATGTTCAGCTGCCGTCATATTGAGTTACCATTATGCGTGAAGTGACGAGACAATTAATAAAAAATGTACATGCTGGTAATGTGCACGACACTCTGAAAAATCTGCCTGTGAAGTTTTGGTAAGGTGTCTGTGTCTGCACTGCGCGGGATGCGCTTCGCCTGCGCCAAGAATAGACCAGGTCAGAGGTGGCGAGCTTTCCGCGCACCTTTTGGCGCGATGTTGTGTCACTAATCCAAGTTGACAATGTAGACTGGCGCGTTGCCCCGCCCATCTCTGTGCAGTCCAGTCTACCAAATTTGCTGAGCACAGCGATGCGCAATGTTGTTTTTTTTTACTTATATGCATGCGGCTTGTGGAGACCATGTGATTATTCCACCATGGACACCTTATAAAGTGTCTTGTTTTTGGTCATTTGCTGTGACAGCCATGTGATTATATAATCAATAAGCATTCATCTCTCGTTCAACCCTCTCCCTGGAACTCAGTCATCAAGGACTGTGTACCTTTTGGATCGATTCATTCATTAGTATTGATAGTATTGAAGTATTGATACAACCATGACAACATTTTTAAGCTGTGAAGTTGGATGCATTGCCTTTTTTTCAATCACATAGTAAGCCTACTTTTTTAAGTTAAAAAAAATTAAATAAAGTAATTAGAATTCTCACATGTATTGTTAATAACACGGTTTTTATAGTCAGAGACGACTGATTGACGAGCGATGGACAGTTTTGTACTATTAACTGTGAAGTTGTGTCTTAATCGCTTTGTTTTTCCTCATTGACGTCAGTCCCTCCCATATCTTATGTAAGCTGTGTGGGAGACTACTGATGATGAATTTGAGCCTACATTACCTCACAAGGACCCGAGCACTATCTTTACATTGTGTGCTCTACAAGAAAGTCTCCTTGTTGTGTTCAGAGGCAGCACGGAAGAGTAAGTAAAGAATGCCTTTGAATGGAGTGCTGCTGTTGCTATGAAACTGTCAGAAATGAATATTGAAGAACAGTTCTGTTAGCATAAAAATGAAAACGTTAATGCTGAGTTAATACGCTGCTGTTGTACCAAAAAAAATGCTGTTTTTCTATCTGCTCTTAAGAAGTACCTGATGTCTTATGTTTATTGATGTCTCGTCACCTTATGAAGAAGGATATTTTTCATACTGTGTGAAGAAAATGAAAGGTTTGAACGGTTTTAGGTTTAAAATCAAGCATGCAAAAACATGCTTTTGCCTTTAGCTCCCCCTGCTGTTCTGGAGTATAATTGCCTTTTAAGCTTTGCTAAGCAGATTGTCTGTCACAAGGTGGTAAGGTGAAAGATGAAATTTGTACAAAAAAATTTAATAAACAAAAGGCGCCCAAAAGTCTTGAGAACAAAAAGCATTTGCGACATAAGTGCTAAAATATACGAAAACAAAGTCACAAACCAGAAGGGCAAAACCAACACATAAAAAGGAACTAGCTCGGCACATATTACCCATATTGGACCTGTGTCGGTGTGAACTGCACAATTCCGATCTTTTCAAATGCGACTCAAGCCTCATTCGTATATGGATATAAATCTGATATGTATGAGATCCGACTGCAGTATGAACGGTCAGATTGCATAAATCCGACCTACTGTACGTCATCAAGAGGCGTGTATTGCCGTGCTTACCGAGACTTTACTCGCTGATGTAGGCAGTCATGACACGTTGAAGATATCGGTCTTGCATGCTTTACAAAGCGTTTGAACCACAACCCATTGGGGGGGGCACCACTTTGACAATCATGTGAATAAACATGGGGGAGCACATCACCCCAATTCTGGCCTCCCTACATTGGTTGCCTGTTCGCTTTAGGATTGATTTTAAGATTTTATTGTTTGTTTTTAAGGCGTTGAATGGCCCCCAAATACATCTCGGACCTCATCCAAATTTACTCTCCAGCGCGGTCCGAGGGCCAGCTCCAACATGTGGTGCCTAAGACAAGACTTAAGACCAGGGGGGACCGAGCCTTTTCTGTGGTTGGCCCCAAACTATGGAACTCTCTCCCCTCCCAAGTAAAAAAGGCCCCCCAACATCGAAAGCTTTAAGTCTCGTCTTAAAACCCACCACAACCATTCTCTGGTTTTTAACTCGGAGTGAGTCGTATGGTCCTGTGTCTTTTAGTTCTTCGTTTTTTTATTGTAATTGGTTTTATTTTTTATACTTTTATTGCTTTGTTTCTTGTTTTTAATATTTTTATATCTATTTTACTATTTTATTTCTTAAATGATCTTTTAGTTTTGAATTATTACTTTTTATTTTTACTAGTCTGTGCAGCACTTTGGAAACTCTGTTTATAAAATGTGCTATATAAATAAAGTGGATTGGATTGGATAAACTGGGACGCCGCACTGGGTGAGCTTTAACGACACGGTGATGCTGTATTTTAGCTTATTATCCCACAATCAGGTCATCGGGGGTCCTGTTAAATCCTGACTCTGTTAGAACTATTGATTGAATAATTTTAACCTTTTAGTCACTCTGACAATCAACGCCATGTCTCCGTGCAGAGGAACAAGCTAAGCTGCAGGAGACTTGTGGTGAAAGTTCTTCATTTTTGTTCCACTTTTGGACAATTACTCCTAAGAGGCTTAATTTATTTTAACCATGCAATCAGATTGGTCTCAAAATCCTGCATGTATTAGAGCGTGGAAACTAATTAAGCTGCCTTTTTTCCTGGTTAACCTCAGACAAGGGTCTCTTAACTAGTTTGGTGATTAGACAGCAAGTGACATATCTATGTATAGAAAGTTTGTGTCATCGTTTAAAAAAAAAAAAAAAGATTAATGGAATATATTCACCCGCATTACAAAGCACTCTGGTTCTCATTAAATCAGCAATCACAGAGACTGTTTCAACTCATTTGAACAGCATCACGGATTAGCCAATAAGGATGTTCTTCCTCGGTGCTCCATAAGTGACACCACGCAAAATCTCCCAAATAAGCTGTCTCGCCAAATCCGCAGCTGCCGACAACTCGACAGTACTTTTCACGCTCGCTGTTTTAGCGGCCAAATGTAGCTCAGCAAAGCCAGCATACGCCCTCACTTGCACAGTTAAATAGCTCAACAGTACACCCTAATGCGACAGTCGCTGCCACGGAACCGAGGCATGCTCAGCTTTGTAGGAGGCTGAAGAGCTCTTGCAGCATTTCGACTGTGTGACCAATAAGATCATTTGCTAATTTCTAGCCATTATGAGTTGACACCATCTGTGTCATTTCACCTTTTTTGTAAAGACCAAGCTGGAAGTATTAGCATATTTAAACAGGCCTAATGAACAAGCCGTACTATTGAATCTTGTTATCTTTTAAGACCTTGCATTCAGTGGAAACCTTGTTTTCTTTTACATTGACTGAGGTGACTACATCCCCCCATTGGGCCTCCATTTAAAGCATTGACATGCTACTGCAGTGGTAGTAGGTCTTTCTAACGCCTGTGTGCAGAGCAGCGAGCCTCTAGGGCTAAACAGCTTGCTACATTTTCATGGCTGAATTCACCGTTGGAAAGTCATCATTCCCAAGGCTCCAGAGACAGATACCAGTCCCGCCTTAATACTGCCAGTTAAGTCACACTTCATGAACAAGAGTTGGTTTTCCACTTAATAGTATACACTATTAAAGCTACTTTGAAGAAAAAAAAAGAAAGGAGAAGTGAGCTATTTGTGTTTTATGTGATTGCCAATATTTATATTGCACGTCATCAAAAAGAGCATCACTCAGTGGGCTTATTTGCATGTCATTCATTCATTCATTTTGTACCGCTTTTTCTTCACGAGGGTCGTGGGGGGTGCTGGAGCCTATCCCAGCTGTCTTCGGGCGAGAGGCGGGGTACACCCTGGACTGGTCGCCAGCCAATCACAGGGCACATATAGACAAACAACCATTCACACTCACATTCATACCTATTGACAATTTGGAGTCGCCAATTAACCTAGCATATTTTTGGAATGTGGGAGGAAATTGAACATGGGTCTGCACGCTCGACCGCCGTGCAGCCTTGTCATGTTTCAATAGTTATACTTATAAGAATACTAAGAACTACCTGTTGGAGACCCCTGTGATAGCGTCATTATCTTAAAGCTTGGGCACACTTCCACACAACTACTGTTTTGAGACAAACCATATGTATATGATGATAGCAAGAGAGCAAGATTATTAAGTAAAAAAAAAAAGCAAGTATCCCATATTGTTAGCTACTGCCAGGGAGGCAGTGAGAGCCAGGCAAAATGTGTAAACAAAGATGCCAGACAGTCAAATGAAATTGGTAATGGTAATGGTTTTATTTCATTTGAACATGCATCGGATTACAATTGAATGCATCACATAATCAGTTCACAATTCCACATGTCCAAAAGGAGTAGGAAGAAGCAAAGCTTATTAAATCCTACCCCTCCATCTGGTACTTTTACAATCAGTAACTGTTACATTTGTTCACTTCCTGCTTTCCATAATACAGTTTTTTTTAAATAATGTTTTTTTAATAATGGACCGAACCGAACCGTAGTACCAAAGTATGAGGTGATATGACCATACAATGACATAATGACAAATTGAAACATAAGCATAGACTTGTCATGATAATGGATATTTTTATTTATCAAACAATGAAAAAATAAATGACGAACCGGTAATTATGAGCCCTTGATAAATTGACAAGTGGTTAAGCATCTTTAATTTTTCCTGTACCAGTGTACAACCAGCAGTGGTGTATACCCATATCTGATCTACTCAGCTATTTGAGAACCCTGGTTAACCAGGCACCATTAAAAAATACCTGATAGTATCTGCTTTTGCCAGTCAAAAAGCTTCAACAGTGGATTGAGTCATGTTGAGTAAAATTGGTTTTGTGGAGTAAAACAGGGCCATCAGGGGCTTTTAAGCAGAAATCCAACATTTTAAACCATTTAATTTTTCATTTTTATGTGAACGACAGCATCTTCCTCAGTGCACCGAAATGGCAAAGTCCCGCGCAAACAATCATCTGTCGCGTAAACACTCCTCCATCTGTAAGCGACTTCATTATCAGAAAATCTTGAACAAGGTCCAAACACTTTATATAATACATTGTCTCCTCCACTGTAGTCTGTCTGTGTAGTTTCTTTGGGCAGTCTTTTGCCCTGGTGTGTCACTTTACTGCTGACTTGTTAAATCAATAGTCTTAGTTATGCAAATAGGGTCTCTGCGCTACAGTAGCTTGGAATGCATAAAGGTAACATGAAGAGAAATCACAAGTACTTGTCTGTGTAGTATTATAGAGTGTGCATACAGGGAGCATCTTACCTGCATGCATGCAAATTACAAGTCTTGGAGTTGCTAATAGCCCTTTTCCACCACAATCTACCTTTTTTTTTATTTATTTAAAAAAAAAGATATCAGTCAATGTGTGAATGAGTCTTTGGCAGTGTGCCTGTTGACAAAGCGTCATGCCTGCCACAAAGTGGTTATGATTGTTTTTTGGCCCATTCCAGAATGTCCTGAAAGTTCTAATTCAGTCTGAATAATTGGTGACATCGGGGGTATCGCCCACTAATGTTTTCACTGGGGTGGGATAGATAGGCATGGTGCATCACAGCTGCAGTTTGTGTGAATGGCAAAAAAAGAAAAAAAAATCAAGCCTTGTTTATATGCTAATCCTGAGCTTGACATTGATTGTGCTGCTCATTCATTCCGGGGGTAATTTGTCACACTTTTTTTTTTTAAAGAAAACTTTGCTTGTGTGCACAGTCGGAGCAGCGTTGGAGAAGCACACAGTAATGTGTAGGAACAAGGAAATTACTTGTTTTGTACTTACTGTATATACAGTATGTATAAAATTCAGCTCGAGATGATACATTCTAAGGTGGTTGTACTTGCAATATGTGTTCCTCTATTGAACAGTTGTTAGAGGCAGGCAGGCGGACACATCCATCACTGGTGGACTTACAACTAATAGCTCCACTGTGATTTTTGTCACACCTACCCAAGGCTAAAAAACAACTCGGGCACATGAAGCACACAGCAAAATGTCTCACTTTGTAAGTAAGTCCTTTTTTTTTTTAATGCAAGCATGAGTATAGGGGACTTACCTCCATGCTTCCTGCACCCACAGCTTCCTGTCAACTGCAGCTGACTACAGTGGACACGCTACAACATAAATTTACACCACCAACTGTCATGTAGAAGTAACTTGGAAAGCGAACTGCCAAGCTTGCTCTTGTGCAAATCTGTTAATTACACTAAAACATTTAATGGAAAGAATGAAATAAATTTGTTGCCACCATTAACGTGTTATAATTGACAGCCCTAGTTTTTCATGAACTTTTCAAAAGTAAACATAGTTTGTGAAAGTCTACTCCTGTGGAAATAAACTTCATAACACTTACAGTATATACAAGTTGACTGGTTGGATAATTATATACTGGTTGAACCCCTTTTTAAAAAGATACATCGTTTATTATGAACTCCTATAAAGTTTTTTTGTTCGAAAGCTAGCGGCAAAACACAGGAAGTCCTCCTTCGCACTTGGGAGTGTGACCAACCACAGTGGCGTGGGTGTGGCCATGGATGGAATAAATTAAAACAGACCATTATCGCGGGAAGCACGAAATCCAACGAAATACAGCTGGAATAGGTGCAGATTCTGGAAGATGTAGAAAGCTTTCTGTGCTGGTTATCATGTGTAGATTTCTACAGGGGTCCACAACATACATATATATATATATATATATATATACCTCACAGCTAGGAGACCAGGGTTCAATTCCACCCTCGGCCATCTCTGTGTGGAGTTTGCATTTTCTCCCCGTGCATGCGTGGGTTTTCTCCGGGTACTCCGGTTTCCTCCCACATTCCAAAAACATGCTAGGTTAATTGCCGACTCCAAATTGTCCATAGGTATGAATGTGACTGTGAATGGTTGTTTGTCTATATGTGCCCTGTGATTGGCTGGCGACCAGTCCAGGGTGTACCCCGCCTCTCGCCCGAAGACAGCTGGGATAGGCTCCAGCGACCCTCGTGAGGAAAAAGCGGTAGAAAATGAATGGATGAATGAATGAATATATATATATATATATATATATATATATATATATATATATATATATATATATATATACATATATATATATATATATATATATATATATATATATACACATATATATATATATACATATATATATATATATATATATATCTCACAACTTTGTATATAATACAAAGCATAATAAGTCCTCTGGAAAAGCATCGGAACAGAGAATAGCTGCCGTAATTGAAATGAGGAATCGGAATCAAAACCGTGATTCGCTTTATTCGCTTTTTGCTCCATGGATTCCCTTCAGCTTTTAGAAATAATTCACTATTAACAGATCTAAACTAAACATGTCAAGAAGAATACATTCCCTGCCAATTTAATGCAAACAAGTCTGGTCCAACAATATTGTAAACCCACTCAAATATGTGATGTAGGGTTGCCATGGCAGTAACAGCTATAATAATGTCCTTATGACAAATCGTCCCATGCAAATGATTTGGAGTTATTTTATAGTTTTTTAAAAGAATAAATGTCAAGCCACACTCCTAAAACCTCTGTTCCTTCCAATGGCTTTAAACCCAATTATTTATATGACACCCAGTGCAGCACTGTTTATTCTTTTGGTTCCTCACGCTTCTGGGTCAAATCCTTGCCCCACTTTTCGCTGGTGCAGATTGCTGCAGAAGCGCTCAGAGAAATTCATTACAGCTTCTTGGCTTAACGCCGTTGTTGTTGTTACGATGCCACTAAATGGTTCCTCGACATCAAAAGTGGGTGATTGCTAACACACCAGCCCCAAGCGGTCCTGGTTTGATTGATGATTTGATATGGGCTGAGTGACACTTTTCATGTACCATATCTCCTCCTGCTGCTGCCCACGGCTGCATTTAAGTTAATAAGCCTATTCAACAGCTGACAGTTAATCACTACAATGACAGCAAATGTCACACCATATGTCTTAAGCTGTTTTTTTTGCTTGTGGAATACTTATTATGTATGATGTTTGTACCCACACGACACTAGTGAGGACAAGCGGCGGTGAAGATGGATGGACGTTTGTAGTGCTGCAGCTATTGAATTTTATAGTAATCGAGTATTCTACTCATAATTTTGTCAAGAAATTGAAAAAT
The DNA here is from genome assembly GCF_030265055.1 of Doryrhamphus excisus. Lineage (NCBI taxonomy): Eukaryota > Metazoa > Chordata > Actinopteri > Syngnathiformes > Syngnathidae > Doryrhamphus > Doryrhamphus excisus. Next base: position 13,784,049 of record NC_080471.1, read on the forward strand.
AGGAAAAAATATAATTTTACTTAAAGAGCAATAATAAATAATAATAAAGTCTACCTGGTGTGAATGAAGGGCGGCACGGCGGACGAGTGGTTAGCGCGCAGACCTCACAGGTAGGAGACCAGGGTTCAATTCCACTCTCTGTGTGGAGTTTGCATGTTCTCCCCGTGCATGCGTGGGTTGTCTCCGGGTACTCCGGTTTCCTCCCACATTCCAAAAACATGCTAGGTTAATTGGTGACTCCAAATTGTCCATAGGTATGAATGTGAGTGTGAATGGTTGTTTGTCTATATGTGCCCTGTGATTGGCTGGCGAGACAGCTGGGATAGGCTCCAGCACCCCCCGCAACCCTCGTGAGGAAAAGCGGTAGAAAATGAATGAATGAATGAATTATTAAAAGGGCATTGTAATACAATATTGTATACATTACTGTAAAGATATATTTAATATGTATATTCATATGCCAGTATACTGTATTGAGGTAAGGCGTACATGGTAGTGTGGTCTTTATTTGTACAAATATCTTCGTAATGATACGTGTACAGTATATTTTGACCCCGCCCCCCCAAAAATAGTTACATTTGTTTATTTATTGATTATTTCAAATTATTTGAAGTTATAATAACAAACTACAAAAAAGCTAGCACATGATTTTACATATAATATATTATATACATATACTGTACTGGTGTATATGTGGTATATGCATATATTTTTTCAAGTTCTTTATCCTTTCAATTAACTCTTTTTTTTAAACTGGTATATAGTTGACTAGTATCATTGTAAAGGTAGTACTACGGTATTATTGACAATAGGGGTTATTTGAGTTTTTCTTTTAAAGGTCACCTAAAGGTCACCAACTAGAATGTTGTACCCCGCCTCTCGCCCAAAGACAGCTTGGATCGGCTCCAGCAACCCCCGCGACCCTTGTGAGGAAAAAGCGGTAGTAAATGAATGAATGAATGAATGAATGAATGAATGGTGTGAATGACGCAGGCAAACAGATTAAATTTAAATGAAAATAGTATAAATGGGTGGCAATTGTTAAAGATGTATACATCTTACCGAAGAGTTGTTTTTATCCGTCAGCTACCTTGAGCAGGTGTTTCATGCTGGGATGTTGTTATTGCAGCACAGCATCGATGGTGATAAAACGGTGCTGCGGATACAACTGATACACGTCACAGTGTTTAACCTTTTGTTTAGCCATGTTTTCTTTCTGTTTTTTTTTTTTTTAACATTTCGATTTCCTTTTTTTTTGTTGCATGTAGCTTCCTCTACCCGCTTCAATTTTCCCACGTCTTCAAACACCCGCTTCCTCCTCTGCATGGGTGATGTACACACATTGGTGACATAAGCATTGACATAATATTTTTTTTATAATCAAGTCATTCAAATTATTCAAATAATCATTGCAGCCCTAGACGTTTGTATCCACTGTTGAAGATGAATCTTTAGCCCCACTAGTCCTGCATATCCCTACAAGGCGATTATCCCTCCTCCTGTCATCCTTTTGCTTAATGGCTTTCATAATTGCTTGCTGGCTCAATGAGAGCTCAATGAAATGAGGAGGTTATTTAGAGCTATGCAGTATCTGAATGCAGACGTCATGCATTATTCATGCACTTTCAAATTTAACCACTAAAGTTCTATGCTTTCCTTCAACAATCTCTTCATGAAAATGGAGGCTGGTAATTGGAGATTAGGTGCAACAGAAGGGAATGTGTATTGTGAGTTTTGGCACTTTTCAAAGGCCTCATGGTCTGTATTACAAAATTACACCTAATGGTTTCCTATATAGGGCGAGTGGGTAGTGCACTGGCCACATAGCTAGGAGACCTGGGTTCGATTCCCCGCTCCGTCTGGAGTTTGCATGTTCTCCCTGTGCATGTGTGGGTTTTACTCTGGTTTCCTCCCACATTCCAAAAACATGCTAGGTTAATTGGTGACTCCAAATTGTCCATAGGTATGAATGTGAGTGTGAATGGTTGTTTGTCTATATGTGCCCTGTGATTGGCTGGCGACCAGTCCAGGGTGTACCCCTGCCTCTCGCCCCAAGGCAGCTGGGATCGGCTCCAGCACATAAAACTATGGCCATGGGTAACCGCCTGATATCGTTTTTATTAACTCCACAATGTCTCCAGAATTTCTAGTACCATCCAGCAGCTTTATTTACCTCTGCATGCGCTTCAAAATGTTGGTTGGGCTACTCAGCTATTGGTGTGAAAGTTGTGGCGTATCACACTTTCTGTTCTGTTGTTTACAATGAACTAATCAGCGCTGTTAATGTTAGAGTAGTTTGCTCTTTACCACGACTACAACATTGTTTCTGCTTCGGCTATGTGGTGCAACATAGCTGGTAATAAATGCCCTTGTGGTCAAAGAAAGCTATGTCTCCCTTTCAACATTTTTCATGCACTCCAAATCATTTCAGGTGAATCTCTCGGATTTTTTGTGCTTTAAGCAAAATATACTCACACTTTTATTATTATGGTTCATTAGTCCATTGTGAAAATGGTGGGCGGTCCCCCCTGGTGGAGACAGCAGGGTCAGGACTTGAAGTTACTGTAGCTGAATGGCTGGGATGCATTAACCATAAAAGTCTGTTGGGATAGAGGAAAGCAATCTGCTTATGAAACCAAAGAAAATCGTCACAAGGCTCCACACACACACACACAGTGTTACACAGTTAATGGCATCGATGATTTCCACTCCTGTGATAGTATCTTTTATTAATGGCCTGGGCTCTTGTGCGGACATGGAGACCATTTTAATGATTAATCTGAATGGAAAAGTGCCCATTTTACACAGAGCCCTCTTGGCAGTACAGGAGGAGGCACTGTTCTCTCTTCAGTCTAAGGTATGCATTAGAGATCTTTTTCACTCCCTTGTGGCACATGCCAGTTTGTTTTAGATGACTTTTATGTTTAACGTACTGGACACATCATTAGGTACACCTCTTTTTTTTTCTTAAACTAACTGAGAGGCTGGTGGGGGGAATAAAAGCAGCTGTACTTTGTGTGTGTGTGGAGAGGCGGGGTGGGTTACGCTGGTGAGAAGGGTGTTGAATACTAACAAATGTCTTGAACAAAAGACCAGATGTCCTTTCTGGCTTGTTGTGTCCTTTCCACTCTTGCTTTTTAATTGTTTAGCATGTTGTGTTGTGATTGCTATTATAAGGAGTGATAAAACACAATCAATGACAGCAGAGGCCCTGATATTAAATTTGCTCTGTGGCCTAGTTGAGTTTTAAACCAGCACAGAGCCAAATAATTGTGTGTCATTAATAAAAATAATAATCTTTTAGGTATAAAACCCATATCTAATTTAACAATTAATGTTGTTGTGCATCAGACACATGACATTGTCGGTTTTAGAGTAATATTATAATATATATAGTAATATTATAATTGGCTGAGACATACTGAAAATTATGTGCATTACTGAAAATAGCAACATTTTGTATTCAGTAGGGCTTTTAATGATGCATTAACGAGGAGAAAGATAAAATAATAATTCATTCTTTTTCTACCGCTTATCCTCACGAGGGTCGCGGGAGTGCTGGAGCTTATGCAAGCGAGAGGCGAGAGGCGGGGTACACCCTGGACTGGTCGCCAGCCAATCACAGGGCACATGTAGACAAACAACCATTCACACTGACATTCATACCTATGGACAATTTGGAGTCGCCAATTAACCGAGCATGTTTTTGGAATGTGGGAGGATCATCTTCCGATGTTCATTTACAACCATCATTACAAGAAAAGACTGATGGAGGCTACAAAGACTGTCCTAAGACTACCTTCAGAGGACAGACTCAATGCTTTCAAGAAGGATCTAGATTGTAGAAGAACAAAAATAGGAGTGTGTGTACAGTGCTGATGATGTGGATGAATCATATCAACACTTTCTACATACTGTAGACTGGAGTATGTCCTTGGAGAGAAATGTCCGAGAAGCAAGAGTAATATTGTGTTTATTTGATATTATATATCACCGTTTTGATGGTTATATCTATGATCATTATTGTTCCTTTTGTATGTCAATATATGGCTACATCACCTTATACTTCTGGATGTGTAAAAAAAAAAAATTACCAATCACAGTGGAATGGGCGTGTCCGTAGGTGATATGTGGGTAAAATAAATAATAAAATAACAGAACATTTTTGGAAAGGCAATGAAATACAGCTGGAATAGGTGCAGATTCTGGAAGCTCGAGAAATCGTTCTGTGCTGGTTATTGTGTGTAGCTGCTCTATAGGAGTCTGCAACTCAATACAAAGGGCCCCAATTAGCAATTAGCATAATAGGGTCCCCTTTAAAAGTAATGTTAAAATCTTGTCTCGTCTAGCTCTTGTAGATGTAATCTTGTGCATTTTCTTGGTTATTTCCATTGGTTTTAGTTTTTTATGAAACAAAAGGTGAAGAATATATATTAAAAAAACATTCTTGTGTTGTTCTCTATACAACAAAAAAAATTTTACATTTCTGCAGTTTCCAACCAGACTTTATTTCCTATCAGTATTGTGTCAACTGCAATATGCTCTTCATGCTGTTTTGTGTCATTTTCTTTGTTATTTCCATTGGTTTTCGATTTTTATGAAACAAAAAGTGAAGAATATATATTAAAAAAAAACATTCTTGTGTTGTTCTCTATGCAATGCAACAAAAAAATTAACATTTCTGCAGTTTGCAGCCAGACTTTATTTCCTATCAGTAGTGTGTCAACTGCAATATGCTGTTCATGCTGTTTTGTGTCATTTTTACATTTAGTATTGCAAATGTGAATTTAGCATATATTTAGTTTGTTGATAAAAGCTCCTTGTAGTGCAAAGTCAGTTGAGAAAATGCCATCCTGGCCTGCTTGTAATCATCCCTCTTAGAGGTTTAGAGAGCTTGAAAGGCAACCACTTCTCGTTGGGAAAGTTAATGCAAAGTCTGCCATGGAGCACCTTTGACCGAAGCGATGCTTTCTCAGGAAGGAAAAATATATTGCGGTCTGATCCCTGAAGTTATAAACGTATCATAAATTGCAGAGTGATATACAGTAAAGAACAGTATAGAGTTCTATGAGGATTAGCAAATCCCACAGCGGGATTTCTGCATATTTAATTTATCCTTTCTTTAAGCTTTTCAGCATTCAGGCACCTCAGATGGTTCTAATGCTGGATGAAGCTAGCATATCTCCAGCCGGCTTTAGGTTCAGGTATTAACATAAAGCCTGCAGGAATTATTTTCTCTCTCTGTTTCTTGGGTTGATATCCTCCTTGTCTTCTCTCCCGCAGCGCGATGCTAAAGGACAGTATCTGTTTGACCTCATCTGCCACCACCTCAACTTGCTGGAGAAAGATTATTTTGGCATCCGATATGTGGACCCAGACAAGCAGCGGGTAAGGTCGCCTCCCCTTTGCACGACTTGTGTTCCTGCGGAATGACAGTTGTAAATGTCCTCATGAATTAATGGTGCGTGTCACAGTACTGAGCAGCATAAATAGCTGCCCTGTGGCTATGTCGCTAAGTAACAAAAGCAGCTGATGTGGCAAAAAAAAACTGCAGCACACATCAACAAAACACATAGACATAGAAATACAGTATTACCTCGGTATTAATCCACTCAAAAACCTGTGAAAAGTGAAAAGTCAAAAGTGAAAATGCACAAAAAACAACAACATTTTTCTTATTTGAACAATAAAAAACAAGTAAAAATAATAAAACTATTAAAATAAATTATTAAGAATTGGTTGACTATAATAAAATTCATGCTGAAATGTTCAGGATGTACTCACTTTTGAGGGATACTGTAAATATGAATACCTTTGAATTTGCCAGTTAGTGTATAATTATAGTACTAGCTTCACTTCATTGAATGTGTAATATCATCTGAGGCCCTGATTTTACTGGACTGCCAACTACTGCACCATAAATGAAGCTGCTATGCATCTTATTCATTCATTCATTCATTTTCTACCGCTTTTCCTCACGAGGGTCGCGGGGGGTGCTGGAGCCTATCCCAGCTGTCTTTGGGCGAGAGGCGGGGTACACCCTGGACTGGTCGCCAGCCAATCACAGGGCACATATAGACAAACAACCATTCACACTCACATTCATACCTATGGACAATTTGGAGTCGCCAATTAACCTAGCATGTTTTTGGAATGTGGGAGGAAACCGGAGTACCCGGAGAAAAAACACGCATGCACGGGGAGAACATGCAAACTCCACACAGAGATGGCCAGGGATGGAATTGAACCCTGGTCTCCTAGCTGTGAGGTCTGCGCGTTAATATCCCAATTCTGAAGCATATGTGCATTCAAGATGAATCACATGGTGGGCTTTGCTTTAATTATGGATTTGATTCAGTCGTCGGTAGTAGAGGAGTACACTGCAGCGGGAGAACTTGTCTTGTTTGCATTAATTACGAGTGAGTGGCATGTAGCGGCAGCGCTCCATTCATCAAGTATTAACTAACACCTTCACACAGACAACAGTGAGTTTGGAGCATGGTGAAGTTCTGTACAGTTAAGAACTTGATCGTCCTTCTTCCTTAAAGGGGACCTATTATTATTATTATAATGATGCTCATATTTTGACCCTTTGCGAGTTGTGGACTCCTATAGAGCAGCTACACACAATAACCTGCATAGAAAACATTGTAGATCAGGGGTCTCAAACTCGCGGCTCGCAGGCCAAATGCGGCCCGCAGGATGCTAGTTTGAGGCCCCCGCCTTAATAGTTTGATATGGATGCCGTATGGTTGCATGTACCCAGAAATAAAAATTAAAACTGCGTGCACACCGGACACAATTGACGCGATTTTGTGAACGAGCCCGCCTGTTTTAGTTTTTCTCTCATCATCCATGACTGAGATCAAAGCACTGAAAAAGTGTTGTTTTTTTTTTTTGTGAAAACCTGATGCGCCCCCACCCTCACCCAGACCCTAGCTTCAGTGGCCCCCAAGTAAATTGAGTTTGAGACTCCTGTTGTAGATCTTCCAGAATCTGCACCTATTCCAGATGTATTTCCTTGGATTTGTGCTTCTCGCCAATTTAGTCCACCCACGCCCACTCCGCTGTGATTGGTCACACGCCCAAAGTGCCTACTAACTATGAACCCCACTTTATAATAGAGTGGTTATAGGACTTGATAATAAATAAATGAATTAAGTCTTTGGAGAGCTAATTAGGAGTTACTTGCAGCTCATGAGCTACTGGCTGGAGACCTTACCGTGTATGAACTCAAAGAGTAGGCACCGCTAGTGCTCTTACAACCTTGCCTGCCCGAGCACGAGCACTCATTGTCGGACACACTTTGTCAGAGGCACTGCTGGTGCCGTGGAGCTCAGAACCCAGATGCGAAGGCCGTGTGGACGCACAGGCACAGTGTAACAAACTTAAATTAATGCACCTTTCCCGGCGAGAACGGTTTGGCGGATATTTCATGATCAGGTTCACAAAAATATTCCTGTGTGAAATGCCTTTGATAGATGAAAATTATTTCCTCTTACTCCAACAACTTCTGCTATTGCTAGCAACATAAACACAGAAGCAGAGTTTGGGGCAGACTCGTCAGGGAGTGTATTGTGCCTACAGCCATGCCCTTAAGGAAGCCCACTCCTTTGTGACATCACAAAGGAACAGTTTTGCAACGCCCTCTGAAACCAACCATTTTGAACCATCCCAAACTTCTTTCAGGGCTGAAACTTTGGCATCGTTTAACACAACAATACAACTTTCTAACTACGTTTATAAGTCAGAAAAGTGGAAAAAGCATAATAGGTCCCTTTTACTGTGATTGGCTGGCGACCAGTCCAGGGTGTACCCCGCCTCTCGCCCGAAGACAGCTGGGGTAGGCTCCAGCACCCCCCGCGACCCTTGTGAGGAAAAAGCGGTAGAAAATGAATGAATGAATGAATGAAGGTCCCTTTTAATGGATATTGATTAATTGTGCGTGTGGCATATTGTGTCGCAGCAACAACCATCGCCACATTACTGCGTGACAAACGCCTGTGAGAGAGCTGTCACTAGTGACACCTTGAATTGAAAGTGTCAGCTGAATGATGTCACTCATCCATCTGCTCTCCTTCCAATGCAGCACTGGTTGGAGTTAACACGATCCATTGCTAAGCAAATGAAATGTAAGTACTATGAATTTCCTTAAATTACAACACCTGCATCAAGTCATTGAGGTGTTTGGTTTATTTCAACATTGTTGAAACTATTTTAAAAAAATATTGTTCCCTCCAGCTCAGCCTCCGTTCACCATGTGTCTGCGAGTCAAGTTCTACCCTCCGGATCCTGCTGCTCTAAAAGAAGAAATCACACGGTAATATTAATTCTTAACAGCAAGAAGTACACATTACAAGATTTATTTGTTTATTATTGTGGTTGCATGTTAATATAATATTAATATAATATTTTAGTTACTAATTGCCAAGATGAGAGTGAGAAAACCTTGCTTCCTATTCTCCGTAATGTCCTTGCAACTTGTTGTTCGCTATGCACGCTCTCTAAAAGCTTATTTCTAAATAATTCATATTAAATGAATATTATACTGTTTACAAAAAGGACTTGTTTAGCCGCAGCGATGTAAAAAGCTTTCTCTGGTAACTCTGAATCAAGTATGGCAGTAACACTAGCATGTCATTAGAGCTTAATTAAAAGAGAATCCAGTGTTCAGTTGGAGGTGCATTGTCATGTAACATATGTAACACATGTAACATGTGTAATATTCAAGTCGGGCATGAAAGGGCGCTGATGGAGTGTGTAAGAGGCGTGAGAAGCTGCAGAGATATGGAAAAAAAAAGGAGAGAAGGTTTCATTATGGTGATAGTAGTGCAGAGGTATCGTAATTAATCACTTTCAAGGCTCATTGGTTCCCACCAGTCATGCTCAATGGGGATGGTGTGGACAGGAAGCTCATCCGAAGCCTCAATGGAAATTGTTCATCAACGCTAATGTCTCGCTGTGCGGTGTCGATATTTATACAAGGTAAATATTAGCAGCCACTCCAGTCTCCGGCAAAGTGTTACTACCCCATGGAGGGATGAGTGTAGATAATAAAAAACAAATCATATGACTGCCTTTGTTTTTCCTGTTGTCTAATAATAGTGTCACTAAATTTCAGCCTTGACGAGTGGATGTTGAGACGAGGCTGGAGGCTTTAGCGGAAGCAGCATCTCCCTAAAGGCCTTTCCTGGCCTGCTTTTTCACCCAATTCAGTAAAAAAAACTAAAGGAAATATTCAAACTATAGAGGTGGTGAACTTAGTAGTACAGTGACATCTGACAGGTCTTTTTTATATTGTTATTGTTTCATCTGTTTTGATTGACATACTGGATATACAGTATATTTCCCATAGTATAGTATCTAGGAGCATTTATTGGCTCAACTGCAGAGAGTTCAAGGTGTTAATAAACTGAGGAATAAAGGAAAAAGTTTTTATAATTACATTGAATATTATGTATTTCCGGCACGGCGGTCAAGTGGTTAGCGCGCAGACCTCACAGCTAAGAGACCAGAATTCAATTCCACCCTCGGCCATCTCTGTGTGGAGTTTGCATGTTCTCCCCGTGCATGCGTGGGTTTTCTCCGGGTACTCCGGTTTCCTCCCACATTCCAAAAACATGCTAGGTTAATTGGCGACTCCAAATTGTCCATAGGTATGAATGTGAGTGTGAATGGTTGTTTGTCTATATGTGCCCTGTGATTGGCTGGCCACCAGTCCAGGGCGTACCCGGCCTCTCGCCCGAAGACAGCTGGGATAGGCTCCAGCACCCCCCCACCCCTTGTGAGGAAAAGCGGTAGAAAATGAATGAATTAATTATGTATTTCCAGGATGGAAAATTATATAAAATACTATTAAAAGGACATTGTAATACAATATTGTATATATTACTGTAAATATATATTTAATAATGTATATTCTAATGCCAGTATGGTGGTAAGGTGTACATGGTAGTGTGGTCTTTATTTGTACAAATATCTTTTTAATGATACGTGTATCCCCCCCAAAAAAGTTACATTTGTTTATTTATTGATTATTTCAAATTATTTGAAGTTATAATTACAAACTACAAAAAAGCTAGCATATGATTTTACATATAATATATTATATGCATATACTGTACTGGTATATGTTGTTTTATTTTTTTTTCATGTTTTTTATCCTTTCAGTTGTTAACTCTTTTTTTTTTAACTGGTATATAGTTGACTAGTATCATGAAATTACATTTATTGTAAATGTAGTACTACGGTTTTATTGACAATAGGGGTTATTTTCGTTTTTCTTTTAAAGGTCACCTAAAGGTCACCATCTAGAATGTTGTATTCCCATGTTAAACGATGCCAAAGTTTCAGATAATGAGGTTTGCACATTTGGGGTGAGCATTTGGAAGTGGGAAGGCTCTGAACGCTCAACTTCAGGAATTTTTTTTTTTTTTCTAACACTGGCTCCCTGTGACATCACAGTGACCCGGAATTCCTGATTCTGCTGCACTCTTTTGTGGAAGATATGGCTAATAAAATAAGGTCATCAATCTTCCTTTTTATTTTCATTACAGATATCTGGTTTTCCTGCAAATCAAAAGAGACCTTTACCACGGCCGGCTCCTGTGTAAAACCTCCGATGCTGCCTTGCTAGCAGCCTACATCCTTCAAGGTAATGAAATGTAATATATGGATGGTAAAAATGCACAATTGAGATGCGCAAGCCAGCAGACTTTCACATTAATAGCAAATATATTGTAATAATAAAGCATGAGCAACATTGGAATATGTTTGAAGTGGTTATCTGGCCTGCTATCATCTTCTAGCGAGCATGCATGGTGGAGATAACATCATAGAAAGCAGTGTTTGGAGGCTAGGCAGGCTTGTTCCCTGGAGGGAGAGGCTCATGAATTAAAGATGGCCTGCCTGGTCAGCTCCTCCTTGCAGAAGACAATTCAGCATCATCAGGGTCGTTCCAGTGTAGTGTGGCGTGAAGCAGCATTAATAGCGTTCACCACGTGTGTCCGTGACATCTATCATATGACACTGAACTTTTTTTTTTTTTTTTTTTCTTCTTAGCTGAGATCGGTGATTATGACCCTGGGAAGCATCCTGAAGGTTACAGCTCCAAATTCCAGTTTTTCCCAAAACATTCGGAGAAACTGGAGCGCCGGATTGCGGACATACACAAGACGGAGCTCATGTAAGAAGACATGATGTGTACCTCACACATTGCCGGCGCAACGATGTCAGCACTTATTGTTAAAGCTTAGTGCTCATATGAGATGATGATGATGATTTTAATGTGGTTTTAATGGTGAAGACACACACACCAGCCACTTTATTAGGAACAAGTTAAGAATTGCTAAGCACAAAACAGCTGGAATTGTTATTATACAGCTTGATGACCCTCTGCTGCCCACCAGTGGCAGATCTCTTCACTCCCTGTTAACAGGACTGCTTTTTAATCACTAATAATTGTGATTTAAAATATAATAATATCATAAATGTGGAGTGTTTTGTAACTTTCTGATGTTTTGTTGTGTTATTTCCCCTCTCAGCGGGCAAACACCTGAAACATCAGAGCGTAATTTCTTGCAGAAAGCCCAGATGCTGGAGACATATGGTGTTGATCCACATCCATGCAAGGTAGGCTGGTGCTTGTGGGTTGTAAACAACAACAACAACAACAACAAATACTTCCACACAGACTGTTCTGTATGTATTTCTCTTCCAGGATGTGTCGGGGAACCCAGCTTTTCTTGCCTTCACACCGTTTGGTTTTGTGGTGCTGCAGGGAAACAAGAGAGTGCATTTCCTTAAATGGTGATTTGAAATGTAGTGTAACACTATTATTTAACTGTAGCATAAAATATGATAAATACCTTACCACCTGTAGTGCAGTTCTCATTGCATCACTCATCCACTGCATCATGAACACAACACTGCTGCAAACTGCTACAATGATATTAAAGATATTATTACATTAAAGTGGGAGTAAGTAGCATGAAGAGAATGATGAAAACTGAAAAATCGCAATTTGGATCACCAGCACGTACAAATTACCACATCATGCAGATGTTTGAATTGTATCTTTCCTATTTATGCATTATTCCCTGAGAAAACTAAATGTGAATTTCCATTATTATTATTGTTGTTTTTGCTATTATGATTTTAATTTTAATCAGGTACATCAGTAATATTTGTAAGATTATTTTAATATATTACATTTTAATATATTTTAAGTACATTATTTTTAAATAGTTATTTATTCATTCTTAATAACATTATTATATATATTTATATTATTAATATAATTATATTATATATAAATATGAATATTATTAATATTCTTATTTCTGTCAGGGAAAACATATTTAATAATATAATAATTAAAAATTTTGCCATTATATTGATTTATATTTTTTTATGTCATTATTCTTATTCTTTATTTTTGTTTCCATTCATTTGTCGTTCCTTTTATTATATCGCCTTAGGGATGTCAACTTACAGCACACTCAAATTTAGGTTACCAAAATATATTTATATATTTTATAAAATACTTTGGAAAAAATGTTCTTCTGTCAGACTGGGAAAAATATTTTTACCCCGCCCCCACCAAAAAAAAAAACAACAAAAAAAACAAATGACAATTGAACATTCTAATCAACCCATCAATAATGGTGTCAATCAAAACTTTTATTATTATTTATTAATACTATGTCTCATTGTACTTCATATTATTAGGAGAGTGCATGTGTACCTAATGAAGTGGCTGAGTCACACATATGTCTCTACCTCTGACAAGAAATGAGGCTAACGAGGGGATGGATGTGGAATTAATCACACCACCGTGATTCACAAACAGCTAAAGTTGGATATTGTCTTTTTCTGGTCACAAACTGTCTTGTGGTGCATGAAGGCCTCACGTTTT